>NW_027167468.1:327183-397838 GCF_013368605.1 Nyctibius grandis
CCCATGCAGCCCCAGCTCTGCGGGTCCCACTTCCCCAGCAGTGCTGATCACGAGCCAGGTCAGTGGGGCTCGCTCCATAACACCCACTGTGCATCTCTCCAGGCTCCTATTCAGAGGGGTCCCTGAGCCAGCTGCAGCCCTACCCTGGCTACAGTGAGGAGGAGGATGGTCTGGGATCAGCAGCAGGTAATGGAGGCAGGAAGGGGTTGATCTCCCTGCAGACCTGCGATGGACAGTGGTGTCACTGTCAGAGATGGGGAGGACATGGGGGTCTCCTGTGGTGCTGCCAACACCAGTGTCTGAGCCCTGTGTCCCTGCACATCCTCCCGTCCTCTGCTCTGCAGGACATACCTTCTCACTGTCACCAGCTCCCCTCTCCTTCAGATGTTCTTGTCCTACCAGGAGATGACCCAGTGGATGGCTATGACGATGCCAGGGAGGTTTCTGACCCTGGGGAGGATGCTGCCCCTGGGCAAAGAGAGTGGGAAATGACCAGGGTGCCAGAGGAGGGAGCAGGGCCCAAGGATGCACCTGGAGGTGAGAGGAAAATTTAGCACTGCCGGTTCCTGGGGTGCTATCCCTGGTCCCACCCAAGTCGCTGCCTTCCTGAGAGCCCAACCCCCTGGCAAGGGGGAACCTGCTGCGGGAGTTTTCCTTGGAGAGACTGGGGGTGGGAGAAGGAGCTGAACATCTCAGGACTGCTGAGGGGAAAAGAGGAAGGTGATGTACGGACTATGAGGGGAACCTCATGGGGCGACCTTCAACATCCTGCCTTGCTCTTGTAGGGGGCAGCCTGCGCTCCCAGAGATCTGCCAGGGTCACTGGAGCTGAAGGAGTCACCTCATCCCTGTCCCCAGGGAGCGTGGGCTATGATGATGTTGAAGAGGTGTCTCTGGCACATCCCTGTGAGGACTCAAAGGCTGTGACAGCGGAGCTCGGTGCACAACAGTCCCTGAGCGCTGGGCCAGGAGAGTCCGTCCCTGCCATGCAGCTGGGTGCAGCCAGGAGGGAGGAGAGGTCTGTGCAGCTGGGAGAGCTGTGAGCACCAGGGAGCCATCTCCCTTTACCCATGGGCAGCAGAAACCACCTGGAGTTTGGTCAAATTTATTCCCACTTCTACACTGTGCATCCTTATTTGTTCTTATTAAAAGTCTCTGGGGGCTTTGACCCACAGCTGGTGCTTACCTGCCCAGGTGTCGGGGTGTCTCCCTAAGGCTGATCGCATGGGAGCAGAGCACTAAGACATGGTGGTGGGGAAGGGGCACGTCTCAGGGGCAGCAGGTTTGGGTTCAGGCTTTGTGGCTACAAAAGCCCATGATCCCTGGGGAATATTTCTGCTGATGGAGACATTTCCATCCTGCCAGCCACAGTTCCCAACAATAATGACTCTCTGCAAGGTTCTGTGGTGCAGCCCAGTGGCATTGCCCATCTCCTCACCCTGGAGTTTCCCAGCTGCTCGTTCCCCCAGGCCCTGCCTGGGCTACCCTGGTCCTACAGTGCCACAACAGCTGCTGCATCAGGGCAAGTCCTGGCTGTGGTCCCACAGATGTGAGCAATAATGTGAGCAATAATGTGGCCACAGTGCCCTGAACATCCTATCCAGCCCCATGGGGGATCATGGCCTGTGGATCACCTCGCACCATGGTTAGGGGGCAGCTCTGCTCCCCACTACCCCGGCACAGGGTGCAGAGTCACTTTCTGGGACACATGGGTCTGGGATTCCCTCTCCTCTGGCTCTGCCAGGACCCCAGTCTCCATGGGCTGCTCCTGCTGCCTTGGGTGCTTGCCGACCCCGAGCACTCTTGTCACAGCCACAGAGCTGCCTCCTTCCTGAGCAGAGGCTGTAAGGCCCCACAGCAGCCCTGGGACCCCCTCCTCCTGCTGGGCTCCAGCCTCCACCCCTGCCCTCCTGCTGCCTGGCCAGGGGTGTCAGTGTAGGCTTGTGTTGGGGCAGTAACTGTGTGCAGGTGCAGGGGGGTGGGAGCAGAGGGCATGAGGAGACCTTTCCCTCAGTGCTGTGGGAGGCAGAGGAGGAAGAGGCCGGGGGAGGGAGAAAGGATCCCCACGAGACCTGTGCTGCAGCCCAAAGCCATCATCCAGCCCCTGGCCTGGAGAAAGGCCCACCTGGGAGGATGCTCATGTGGACACATTTCCTTGGCAGAGGAGATTTTTGTGTCCCTTCCCTAAAGCAGGTGCTGCTGGGAGCTGAGCCAGGGCCCGTCTCCCCCAGCTGGGGCTTTCACTTTCCCCTATGCCCAGGGCAGATAAACCTCTTATGCAGAAACCAGGCAGGACTTGACACCTGGGCGGGACCTGGCACCCCAGCTGCCCTCCCTGCTCTTGCTGGTGGATCTCCACACCCCTTCAGCTTTTGGGGAACCCAAAGGCTCCTCTGCTGCAGGCTGGAAGCTGCGATGGCTCCCTGCAGGGAGTAGATCTGCAAACAGCAGGGTCTGGCCCTGGAGCAGAAGAAAGGAGGAGGCAGCTGTTGCCAACATCCTCTCCCATTGCAACGTTGCCCAGTTCCCTGCTAGGAGCTCCTCTACCCCTGGGGTGACTCTGAGAACCGAGGCTCACACATCCTTCTGCCCCTTCCTGCTGACAGCCCCCCTGGGAGAGCAGCGTTCCCAGGGCGAGACCCCCCCTGGTGATGGGTGACATACATGGGCACTGCAAACACAGCCTCCATCCCCTGGAAAATTCCCACTGGGGCAAGCTCCAGCCCTGCATCTCAGAGAAGTAAGATATAAAAGTGAAGTAAAGAAGGAGGGGAGAGTGTTCTCTTTTGAACACAGGATGGTGGGGGCCTATGGGCAGTACAAACGCTGATCTGCAGGCTCAGAGGTACCATCTCCTGGCCCTTGCTGCCTGTGCATGGCTGTGAGTAGGCCTGTGCCTCCTCGATCCTGCCAGCACAGGGTGGACGCAGACACCAAACACTCCAGGAACAAGAGGTGGGCACCAGTCCCACCAGTCCCACCTCTGTAGGATTAGTGCCTGACCTCAGCAGCTCCAGGTTCCCTGAACTGAGACTCTGCTTAAGCCAGTGGTGACGATGGAAGGAAAAGGACCTGGATACTGGGTCAGGGTAAGGAATGTCATTCCTCCAGCTGGAAGTTCCACAGCTCTGGCAAGGCTTATCGGGCTCAGTACCTGCTGGCACAGAGGGGTGCTTCCCATGTGGTGTGGGATCTCCACCTGGAGACAGGATAATCTCAGACCCTTACCCCCGGAAAACCACCAGGGCAGTGTGGCCCTGGTCCCAAAAAGCACCTGGGCTGATCCAGCACCCTCACATCACATGTCTCAGTGCAGCCAGAAAGGATCCCTAGTGTGCTGCTGACGTCTATCCGCTCCCTGAGGTTTCCCCACAGGAACACTCTGCTGCCAAGCACTGTCCCTGGGTGGTGGGTGGGGTGGGGTGGTCTGTGGTGCAGGGCAGTGACCTGAGCTCAGTCCCAGCACAGCTGCCTGCCTCTCCTCTGGGTGGGGGCTCAGCAGAGGCAGCACACACAGCCCTCCCACAGCCCTCCTCACCTCACAGCCAAGGCCTGGGTGGGCAGGGCAGGCCCACAGGGCCTGGGGAGGACCAGTGCTCCAGCTCCAGCCTGCACCCTCCTGAGGCTGGGGAGTCAGGGCAAAAGCACCCCCTGGGGATGCTGGGGATTGAACCCAGGACCTCCCACATGCAAAGCAGGTCCTCTGCCACTGAGCTACATCCCTTTGACACCCACCAGCAGGAGGAACACTCTCCTCCCATGACATGTCTATGGCAAGCACAGCCCTGTGGTCCCCTGGGTGCCCAGGGACCCTCTGCAGAAAACAGCACTTGAACCCTCCTGAGATGGGGGAAGTTGGGACAGTTTCTCTGCTGGGGCCTGATCCTGGCACAGGGCTGCACTGCAGAGCTCTGCCCCTTCAACACCTCTGCAGTGTGATGGGGCAGGAGGAAGCTTTTGCTGCAGGTGCTGCCCCCATGCTCTGCCCCACCCTGGGGTGTTTCGATGGAGAGGAGCAAACCCCTTCCCTTCAGCCTCCTCTGCCACCCAGGGCTACACCCCTCTGTGTCACATCAGGAGCAGAGCAACAGGGTGAGGGAAATGCCCTCCCTGGAGTGAGGTGCCCCCAGGCTCTGATGGCACCCCAGGGTGTGAAGTGAAGGGGACATGGGAGCAGAAAGCTCACACCCCCTCATCCAGGCACTGGGCCTTCCCCTGCACCCCTCTGCCCCCCAGCATCCCTGAAGCTCGGGTGAAGGGCAGGCCTCCGTCTCCATGGGGGTGGGGATGTGGGTTGGGCTCAGGGAGCTTCCCATTCCTTCAGCACTGAGGACCGTCCTGATGGCAAAGCAGTGCCCTGGGACAGCCCTGGCTGGGGTCTCTGTGGCAGAGTGGGTGAGCGTGTTCAAGTGTTAACTGAAAGGTCGATGGTTCGACCACACGCAGGGATGATGTCCTCGTGGTGGTACAGCTGGGGCTATTGTGTTGTCCAATGCCATAGATTTTTCCCCGTTGAGCCCCTGCCAGGCAGAGAGGGTTTGGGGAATCAAAACCAGACCACAGTCACCATGAATTTCTGTAGTGATTGAGTGGAGTTAAGGTGATGAACTGCTCATCTATTCTGCTTTGCACACATGGTCCATCCTCAGCAATGACTCTCCCATTCTCGCTCAAGACCTAGAAGGACTCTCTTGGAGCAGTGATAGTCCTACAGGCACTGTCCCTGTAGCCAAGCATTTTCAAGCTCGTGCTCAAAGCTGGCAAGACAGTAACCTTGCTTGGACAGACAGCCTCTCCCTCTTCCCCTTCTCTCACTTGTGCTCAGTCGTGACAAAATCCAAGCTTCTCTGGAGGCGCATCCCTGGGGAAGCGGCTATGAGGCAGAAGATCTGCAGGGAGCTAGGACACGCATGTGACTGTGGGACTACAGTCCAATATGTGCCATTCCTTGGCCTGACTGGTTGACTGGGGAGAGGCTGAGACTGGAGACAGAGGGGGATGTTCCTGGGTCACAGTTGTCACCATGTTCCTGATGGGTAAGCAGTGGAGGCAGGAGAAGGAGAGCCATGCGGCAGCAGGGGTGCAGGGGTAATTGATGGGTTAGAAACTGTGCAAGTGCCACAGAATGGTCTTGCAGGAATTCAGCCTTCTCCCTCCACAAAGGCGGCAGGATCGATAGCCCAGCTGAAGTGTATCTATCTATCTACACCAATGCACACAGCATGGGCAACAAACAGGAGGAGCTGGAAGCCATTGTGCAGCAAGAAAACTATGACTTACTGGCCATCAGAGAAATATGGTGGGATGACTCACAGTCAGCTGGCAGCAGCGGCAGCGGCGACAGCAGCGGCAGCGGCGGCAGCGACTGAGGTGAGTGGGGGCGAGATCGGGCTGTAGCGGTGGTTTCCGTGCTCTGGCCCACCCCCCCCGAGCAGCAGCCCCGAGACCCGGAAGTTCCCGGCAACGAATCAGGAGAGGAGGGGGCGTAGCACCACCCCCCGTGATCGGGTGATAAAGAGCCTCCTGGAGGACAGGGACTAGTCCCTGCCCAGAGGGGAGAGGGGGAGTCAGCGGTGACTGGGTGTGTCCCCGGGCGGGGGAGGCCACAGCCGTTTGCAGCTCTCTGGGCAGGGCGCTGACTCCCTCCCAGTGCACAAGGAGAGGAAGGCGCCAAGGAGCTGTGAACCTTCTGCTGTCAGTCGGCAGCAGCGGTGGCAGCGATAGCGACTGAGGTGAGTGGGGCGAGGGTGAGATCGGGCTGTACAGGGCGGGTTCCGCACTCAGGGCCACCTGAGCAGCAGCCCCCGAGTCCCATCGCAGGAGAGGAGGGGGCGTAGCCGGAGACACCGTGGGAGATTTGAAGAGCCCCTGGGGAGCGCGAGCGACCCGGAGCACGCAAAGAGAGGAATGGCAGTTTGCGCAGCAGTTCTCGCAGGCAGGGCGGGCGAGCAGGGAGGGCGGGCGAGCAGGGTAGGCGGGCAGGCAGGTATGGTTTCCACTCAACGGGGCCCTAAGTCCCTCGCGGGTGCCAGAAAAGACATGGCAACCCAAACGGACCTGCTGCGGAAGCATGCGGAGGTGCAGGTGGCAGGCTGCAGGGAGTGCCAGAGCCTGACCCTGGCACTCGAGGGTAACGGAGACCTCACCTCTGTGAGGTGCGAACAGGTCGACGACCCGATCTCCTTGGTGGCCCAACTCAAGGAGGAGGGGGAAAGGTTAAGGAGCACAGGAGCATCCCAGGAAGAGGTTGGCGGGCAGTGTTGTTCCCTGCCTGTCCTGGGGAAAACGGATGGGTCTAATGCTCCCCGGGTAGTGGAGGATCCTCTTCCTCCTCCACAAGGAGCAGGAGGAGACCTAGGGGATGGGGGGGAATGGAGGCAGGTCCCTGCTCGGGGTGGCAGGCAAATCCCCATCCCGACCTTCCTCCCCTCCTCACGTCCCCCTGCAGAATAGGTATGAGGTGCTGGAGCCTGAGCATCTTCCTGAGTGTCAGGAAGACACGAATCTAGGTGAAAGACCCTCTACGGGGCTACGTAAACAGAAGCAACCGAGTAAGAGGGTTGCAACCAGCTCCAAAGAGGAGAAAAGTAATTGTTATAGGCGACTCCCTGCTAAGGGGAACGGAGGGCCCCATATGCAGGCCAGACCCGACTCACAGGGAAGTCTGCTGCCTCCCTGGGGCTCGGGTAAGGGATGTTGCCAGGAGGATTCCTGAACTGGTGAGGCCCTCTGACTACTACCCACTATTAGTATTCCAGGTGGGTAGGGATGAGATTGAAGAGAGAAGTCCCAGGGCTATCAAAAGGGACTTCAGGGCCCTGGGGCGTTTGGTAAAGGGGGTAGGTGCGCAGGTGATATTCTCTTCAATTCCTTCAGTGTTAGGTGAAAATAGGGAAAGGACTATGAAAGTACAACAGATTAATATGTGGCTAAGAGACTGGTGCCGGAGGTGGGATTTTGGGTTTGTTGACCACGGGGTGGTTTTCATGGCACCAGGCCTGCTTATGCCGGATGGGGAACAGCTGAGTCAGAAGGGGAAAAGGGTTATGGCCCAGAAGTTGGCAGGGCTGATCAAGAGGTCTTTAAACTAGGTTCGATGGGGGAGGGGGATAAGACCAGGGCAGCCACAAATGAACGTAGGGGTGACAGGCCTGCGTCGGGGGCAAGGCTGCTGGCCCAGCTGAAGTGTGTTTACACCAATGCACGCAGTATGGGCAACAAACAGGAAGAGCTAGAAGCCACTGTACAGCAGGAAGGTTATGATGTGGTTGCCATCACAGAAACGTGGTGGGATGACTGTCATGACTGGAGTGCTGCTATGGATGGCTATAGGCTCTTTAAGAGGGACAGGCGAAGCAGGAGAGGCGGTGGGGTAGCGCTGTATGTTAGGGAGTGCTTGGACTGTGTGGAAATTGAGGAAGATGGTGAGGATGACAAGGTTGAATGTTTATGGGTGAAGATCAGGGGGAAGGTCGGCAGGGCGGACATTACGGTGGGAGTCTGTTATAGACCACCCAACCAGGATGAGCAGGCGGACGAGGCGTTTTACAAGCGGCTGTCAGAAGCCGCCCGGTCGCCGGCCCTTGTACTCATGGGCGACTTCAGCTTGCCGGATGTCTGCTGGAAATACAACATGGCAGAGAGGAAGCAATCTAGGAGGTTCCTCGAATGTGTAGAGGACAACTTCCTCATGCAAGTGGTAAATGAGCCCACTAGAGGAGGGGCCCTGCTTGACCTGTTGTTTGTGAACAGAGAAAGACTAGTGGGAGATGTGAGGGTCAGTGGCCGTCTTGGGAGTAGTGACCACGAAATGTTAGAGTTTTCGATAGTGGGGGAAGTAAGGAGGGGCAAGAGTAGAAATTCTGCCTTAGATTTCCGGCGGGCTGACTTTAGCCTGTTTAAGAGGTTGGTGGACCGAGTCCCTTGGCAATCGGTCCTGAAGGGCAAAGGAGTCCAGGAAGGCTGGACATGCTTCAAAAGGGAATTGCTAAATATTCAGGAGCAGGCTGTCCCGGTGTGTAGGAAGACAAGCTGTCGGGGAAAAAGACCGGCCTGGTTAAACAGAGAACTTAGGCTAGAACTTAAGGAAAAAAGAGAGCCTATTTGCTCTGGAAGAAGGGTCGGGTAACTTGGGAGGTCTATAGGGACGTGGCCAGGTCGTGTAGGGAGAAGATTAGAAGGGCCAAAGCTCAATTAGAGCTTGATTTGGCTGCTACAGTCAAAGATAACAAAAAAAGCTTTTACAAATACATCAACAGCAAAAGGAGGGTCAAGGACAGCCTCCACCACTTGCTGAATGAGGAGGGTAGTGTAGTGTCAGGGGATGAGGAAAAGGCAGAGGTGCTCAATGCCTTCTTTGCCTCGGTCTTTAATGTCAAGACCAGTTGTCCTCAGGAGACTCGGCCTCCAGAGCCTGAAGTTAGGGACGGGGGGCTGTATGATCCTCCCGTAATCCAGGAGGAGACTGTTAGTGACCTGCTGTGCCAGTTGGACACCCACAAGGCTATGGGCCCGCATGGGATTCACCCCAGAGTAATGAAGGAACTGGCAGATGAACTTGCCAAACCACTCTCGATTATCTACCGGCAGTCCTGGTTAACTGGAGAAGTTCCAGCTGACTGGAAATTAGCAAATGTAATGCCCGTCTACAAGAAGGGTCGTAAGGACGATCCAGGGAAGTATAGGCCTGTCAGCCTGACCTCGGTGCCAGGCAAGGTGATGGAACAGATCATCCTGAGTGCCATTACACGGCACATGCAGGACAATCGGGACATCGGGGCCAGTCAACATGGATTCATGAAAGGCAGGTCCTGCTCGACCAACCTGGTCTCCTTCTATGACCAAGTGACCCGCTTAGTAGATGAGGGCAGGGCTGTGGATGTATCTATCTAGACTTCAGTAAGGCATTTGACACTGTCTCCCACAGCATCCTCCTAGACAAACTGGCTGCCCGGGGCTTGGATGGGTGGACTCTTAAATGGGTTAAAAACTGGCTGTATGGCCGAGTCCAGAGAGTGGTGGTGAATGGGGCAAAGTCCAGCTGGCGGCCGGTCACTAGCGGTGTTCCCCAGGGCTCAGTTCTGGGGCCGGTGCTGTTCAATATCTTTAGAGATGATCTAGATGTAGGGATTGAGTGCACCCTCAGCAAATTTGCAGATGACACCAAGCTGGGTGGGAGTGTTGATCTGCTGGAGGGTAGGAAGGCCCTATAGAGGGATCTGGACAGGTTAGGTAGATGGGCCGAGACCAACGGCATGAGGTTCAACAAGAACAAGTGGCGGCTCTTACACTTGGGCCACAACAACCCCATGCAGCTCTACAGGCTGGGGGAAGAGTGGTTAGAGAGCGGCCCGGTGGAAAGAGACCTGGGGGTGCTGATCGACAGCCGGCTAAACATGAGCCAGCAGTGTGCCCAGGTGGCCAAGAAGGCCAATGGCATCCTGGCCTCTATTAAGAATAGGGTAGCCAGCCAGTCTAAGGAAATGATTGTCCCTCTGTACTCGGCACTGGTGAGGCCGCATCTTGAATCCTGTGTCCGGTTCTGGGTCCCGCACTTCAAGAAAGATGTTGAGGTGTTGGAGCGAGTCCAGAGGAGGGTGACCAAGCTGGTGAAGGGTCTGGAGGGTCTGACCTACGAGGAACGGCTGAGGGAGCTGGGGTTGTTTAGCCTGGAGAAGAGGAGGCTCCGAGGTGACCTTATTGCAGTCTACAACTACCTGAAGGGAGGTTGTAGTGAAGTGGGAGTTGGCCTCTTCTCCCGGGCAACTAGTGATAGGACAAGAGGACATAGTCTCAAGCTTCTCCAGGGGAGCTTCAGGTTGGACATTAGGAAGCATTTCTTCTCAGAAAGGGTTATTGGACATTGGAATGGGCTGCCCAGGGAGGTGGTGGAGTCACCATCTCTGGAGGTGTTTAAGAAAAGACTGGACGTGGCACTTAGTGCCATGGTCTAGTTGACAGGGTGGTGTCAGGGCAACGGTTGGACTCGATGATCCCAGAGGTCTCTTCCAACCTTGTTGATTCTGTGATTCTGTGACTCACACAACTGGAGTGCTGCAGTGGATGGCTATAAACTCTTCAGAAGGGATAGGCAAGGTAGGAGAAATGGTAGGGTTGCCCTGTATGATAGGGAGTGTTTAGACTGTCTAGAGCTTGAGGATGGTGACAATAGGGTTGTTTATGGGTAAGAACCAGGGGGAAGGCCAACAAGGCAGGTATCATGGTGGGAGTCTGCTATAGACCACCCAACCAGGATGAAGAGGTAGATGAAATATTCTATAAGCAGCTGGGAGAAGTCCCACAATCACTAGCACTTGTTTTTGTGGGGGACTTCAACTTACCGGATGTCTGCTGGAAATACAGTACAGCACAAGCAGCCTAGGAGGTTCCTGGAGTGTGTGGAAGAGAAATTCCTGACACAGCTGGTGAGTGAGCCAACTAGGGAAGGTGCCCTGCTGGACCTGTTGTTTGTGAACAGAGAAGGACTTGTGGGTGATGTGATGGTTGGAGACTGCCTTGGGCATAGCGATCATGAAATGATAGAGTTTTTGATTCTTGGAGAAGTAAGGAGGAGGGTCAGCAGAACTGCTACCTTGTACTTCCGGAGGCAGACTTTGGCCTGTTTAGGAGCCTGGTTGACAGAGTGCCTTGGGAGGCAGAACTGAATGGCAAAAGGAAGTCTGGACACACTTCAAGAAGGAAATCTTTAAAGGTGCAGACGCAGGCCATCCCTATGTGCCGAAAGATGAGCTGGTGGTGAAGACTGTCCTGTCTGAACAGAGAGCTTTGGCTGGAACTCGGGATAAAAAAAAGAGAGTTTATGAGCTTTGGAAGAAGGGGCAGGTGACTCAGGAGGACTACAAGTATGTTGAGAGGCTATTCAGGGAAAAAATTAGAAAGGCCAAAGCCCAACTGGAACTAAATCTGGCCACTGCTGTAGAAGGCAATAAAAAATGTTTCTATGAATAAATTAGCAACAAGAGGAAGGTCAGGGAGAATCTCCATCCTTTATTGGATGTGGGGAGAAACATAGTGAAAAAGGCTGAGGAAAAGGCTGAGGTGCTTAATGCCTTCTTTGCCTCAGTCTTTAGTAGTAAGGCCAGTTGTTCTCTGGGTACCCAGCCCCCTGAGCTGGAAGACAGGGCCGGGGAGCAGAATGAAGCCCCCATAACCCAAAGGGAAATGGTTAGTGACTTGCCATGGCACTGAGACACACATAAGTCTATGGGGCCAGATGGGATCCACCCAAGGGTACCAAGGGAGCTGGCAGGAGTGCTCGCCAAGCCACTTTCCATCATTTATCAGCAGTCCTGGCTTCCCGAGGAGGTCGCAGGTGACTGGAAATTAGCAAATGTGATGCCCATCTACAAGAAGGGCCAGAAGGAGGATCCAGGGAACTATAGGCCTGTCAGTCTGACCTTGGTTCTGGGGAAGGTTATGGAGCAGATTGTCTTGAGTGCTATCATGGGGCACGTACAGGACAACCAGGCGATCAGGCCCAGTCAGCATGGGTTTATGAAAGGCAGGTCCTGCTTGACTAGCCTGATCTCCTTCTATGACAAGGTGACCCGCTTACTGGATGAGGGAAAGGTTGTGGATGTTGTCTACCTAGACTTTAGTAAAGCCTTTGACACCGTCTCCCACAGCATTCTCCTGGAGAAACTGACTGCTCATGGCTTGGACGGGTGTACACTTCACTGGGTAAAAACTGTCTGGATGGCCAGGCCCAAAGAGCTGTGGTGAATGGAGTTAAATCCAGTTGGCAGCCGGTCACAGGTGGTGTTCTCCAGGGCTCAGTATTGGGGCCAGTTCTGTTCAATATCTTTATCAATGAACTGGATGAGGGGATCAAGTGCACCCTCAGTAAGTTCGCAGAGGACACCAAGTTAGGTGGTAGTATTTATCTGCTTAAGGGTAGAAAGGCTCTGCAGAGGGATATGGACAGGCTGGACTGATGGGTTTAACAAGGCTTAATGTCGGGTCCTGCACTTAGGTCACAACAACCCCACGCACCGCTACAGGCTTGGGGAAGAGTGGCTGGAAATCTGCCTGGAGGAAAAGGACCTGGGGTGTTGGTCAATGGCCAGATGAATGTGAGCCAGCAATGTGCCCAGGTGGCCAAGAAGGCCACCAGCATCCTGGCTTGTATCAGGAATAGTGTGGCCAGCAGGACTAGGGAAGTGATTGTCCCCCTGTACTCGGCACTGGTGAGGCCGCACCTCGAATGCTGTGTTCAGTTTTGGGTCCCTCACTGCAAGAAAGCCATTGAGGTGCTGGAGCGAGCCCAGAGAAGACAACGAAGCTGGTGAAGGGTCTGGAGAACAAGTCTTATGAGGAGCGGCTGAGGGCACTGTGGTTGTTTAGTCTGGAGAAAAGGAGGCTGAGGGGAGACCTTGTTGCTCTCTACAAGTACCTGAAAGGAGGGTATAGTGAGGTGGGGGTCAGTTTCTTTTCCCAGGTAACAAATGACAGGATGAAAGCAAATGGCCTCAAGTTGCACCAAGGGAGGTTTAGATTGGATATCAAGAAAAAATTCTTCACTTAAAGGGTTGTCAAGCACTGGAACAGGCTGCCCAGGGAAGTGATGGAGTCACCATCCCTGGAGGGATTTAAAAGATTTGTAGATGTGGTGCTGAGGGACATGGGTTAGTGGTGGGCTTGGTGGTGTTAGGTTAATGGTTGGACTTTATGGTCTTAAAGGTCTTTTCCAACTTCAGTGATTCTATAGTTGTCTGATAATTTCAGAAACGTCTCTTCTACCAACCAGAAGAACAATTCCATCAAAACAGCGATACCTTGTGCTATTTGAGATACACTAAGGTGGGCAGAGGGGCTTTCACAATGTTGCCAGTTTTAGCACCGAACCCTCAGGACGTCTCCTTCCTTTTGGAATGGAAGAAGATAGGCAGGTGGCTCTTAGACAGCAAGGAATAACTTCTGCAAACCTCCCAGAGCTCTGCAAGGAAGAGGCCGGATGTCATTTTGTCAGTCAGGGCTCCCCTTGCAGGTGCAGAAGAGGAATCAACTCCTCTCATCTACCTTTGGAAATCCCTTTCTGCAATAAGTGGAATTGTGTCCTGAACTTCATCAGCAAACCCAAGGAAAACTAAGGAGACTGACATTAAAAGACACATATCCTCTCGGTGTCCAACATTAGAAGGATAAGGCAGGGAGCATGGAAGTAACTCCAAAGAAGCTGCTTTCAGAGTGTACATCTCTTGACAGCACCTTTGAAGATTTTGTGCTTCTTCCTCACAGAATACTTCACAGAATGGATCTAGACTTCTGCAGGGCTTAGGTCACCTTGCTACCAGCTATCATTTTAATTAATCTCACATCACGCTCTCACACCTGCTCTGCTAAGGAACCCTTTAGCACACAAGGCTGTGACTCCTCAGGGAACGTAACCAAGGACTTAGAAATGTTTCACATGAAGGGGAAGAGAAGTCGGAGATTACTGCAGTCTGGAGGAAGTGCCTCAGAACAAATGGCATTGCCAGCTGACCCAAAAAGGCTTTACAGCAGCCTTGAAAGGAGACATGATCGATTGTTGTGTAGGAGTTGTGGGAGGAGAAGAAAGGAGATGATGCTTCACACAAAGTCTGCTGGGCTTCTGTTTCCCTCCACTAATGCTCCCAGCACATCATAGATTAATGTAAGTGTGTTGGCACATTTTACCTCAGTTTTCATTGATTTGGCTGGTTTTTAATTCCTGGCCTGCCTGCCTTCCTTCTTACCTGCTACCCTCCTCTGATATTCCTCCTTTTCCTGTGATATTTCTCAGGAAGCGAGACCTATGTCAGGATCTCTGTCCCTTCCGTTGGTTTTGGCTTGTTGGCTCTTCTCAGCTAAGCTGCACAGAGCAAGATAGTTCTGAGGTTGTTATGCTTGTGTAAGTTTTGCGAGCAAAAACTGCAGGACAGAAAGGAGGTGGCCTGCATAGGGGAAGGCTGTCTTGAAAGAAGCACTGCACCAAGAATCCAAACTTTCCAAGACCTCAGATAATAAATTCAGGATGAACTCCTTACCAAACCAAGCTTCATTTATACAGAGTACACAGGAAAGAAAGAAAAACAAGAAAAACAAACAAACAAACAAACAAATACCAGAGGAGAGAGAAGGTGAAATTTCCTATTAGTTTATTTAGTTTATTTGTTTGTTTTACAAGGTATTCTTTTTTCCCCGAACTGAATGAATTTCCCTGCTCTGCCTCCCCCTGACTTCTTCTAAATTCTTTTTATGCTTTTAGGTTTTTCCTATTGTTTATTCCCCTCTTCTGTGTTGCTTTTTAAATCTTTTATTTTCCCTCTCACAGCCAGGGAGTTTTATCAAACTATTTTTCAGCAAGACAGTTGTTGGTGATTGAGAGGAATCTGTTTATAAAGCTTTCTGTTCTATCCAACAAAGTTCAAGCATGGACGAAGACTGTCCTGAAAACGGAATAGTTTTAAACAGAGCATGTTTGTCTTTTCCCTGTTTGGCTCTGGTTTTCCTTGAAAACCAAACCTTTCCCAGGGAATAAAACTTCCCTCTTCTCACACTTCCCACACACCTCCTCATTTGTCACCATCTTCATGTCACCTTCGCTCTGTTTCTGTCTTAATCAAAAGGTTAAAGCCACTTTGCTGAGGTGTTTTATCTTGCACTAGAATGTATTTTAGCTCATCTAACAGAAATGTTTAAATAGACTAGAGTAAGAACGATTGAGAAACGTCTATTTTTTTCTCCATTGACTGTAAAGGCACTGTTGGGTAAAGAGCTTGAATACAATAACTTACATGTTTATAGTGGATTCCTACTCTAACCCCCATACTAAGTTTGCTCTTGGTGCATAAAAAGGTGTCTTCTTGCTCTAGGTTGATTCTTGTGTCCTCTCTTCTGTTTTCCTTCCAGCCTTTGCCTGAATGTCCCCATGAATCTCTTTTCTCACCCTACTACATTTTTTCACTCTGTCTCACCTTCTTTTAACCTCCTGAAGCATTGTTTCCTCCACTGACCATCTGCCCTTACTCACGACAGCACAGGTGAAGAAATGTTGAACCATACGAGCGTCACAGAGTTCCTTCTCTTGGGCTTCCCCTCCCTCCACCATCAGGAGCGCCTAATAGCAGTGGCTCTCCTGGCTTCATACCTGGTGATCTTAACTGGAAACCTGCTGATCATTTCTCTCGTTCTTGCTGAAAGAGACCTCTACATGCCCATGTACTTTTTCCTCTGTAACCTTGCCTGTTTGGAGATCTTCATCACTACATCCATCATACCCAAGGCCATAGGAAACTTGCTGATGGGCAGCAAAGTCATTTCCTACCCAGGCTGCTTAACTCAGTGCTACTTCTACTCCCTTCTGGGCTACACTGAGTTTGTCCTTCTGGCTGTCATTTCCTATGATCGTTACATGGCCATATGCCAGCCTCTTCAGTACCCCGTGCTCATGAACAGGCAGCTGTGCCTTCAGCTCTTGTTGGGCTCATGGACTGCAGGCTTCCTGGTCACCATTATCCCCACCATCCTGGTTGCCCAGCTGCCCTTCTGCAATGCCAATCATATTGACCACTTCTTCTGTGACAGCGTGCTTTTGATCAAGTTATCCTGTGCAGAAACACAGATTGTGGAGCTGATCACCTTCATGACCTCGTCCATCATCCTGCTTGGCTCACTGGGCATGACAGCACTGTCCTACCTTTACATCATTAACACCATATTTAGGTTGCCCTCAGCTTCCTCACGGCACAAGATGTTCTCTACCTGCTCCTCTCACTTCACCTTTGTCATCTTGGGCTATGGTAGTTGCATCTTCATGTATGTCCAGCCTTCAAGTCACCATGTTTCCTATAACAAGGCAGTGGCCCTTCTCAACACAGTGGTAACTCCTTTGATGAGCCCCTTTATCTTCAGCCTGAGGAACCGGCAGATGAGAGATGCTCTCAAGGCAGGCTTGAAGAGAAGTGTGGTAATCTTCAGACAGCATTTTTCCACCTGAGAAGAGTTTCTGTAAGTGGGTTTTGAAAGGGGAGAGGGGTGGGGAGGACAAACACATGATTATGATGTATTTGCAGAAATGAGACCTTTTTTCTTAGCAGTGTAAAGTTTCCTGAAATGAATATCACACCAGGTTCTCTCCTGCAACAGATCATCATAAGAAGACCTTACATAGGAATGCCATTCAAATGACCTAAAAGCACTTTACAAGCCCTTGTGAATATCACAATGGCAATTTCTAAGTGTGGAAACCGAGACAGAAAGCAACAAACAGAGGACTTCATCCCTACATGGCACACCCAATGCTCAACAAGCTTCACCCTCCTCCAGTTCTGATGCAACTTCTCCTTGCTCTTAAATGTGGTTTCCTGAGTATTTCAGTAGCAGATCTTTTTGAATCTCTTAATCTTTAGGGAATGACAGAAAATAGGTGGAACACAATAAAAAGAACAATAACAGCTTCATTTCTTTACCAAGTGGCACTTACATCTCCATTAACCTCCTGGTTAGAACAAAAACCTGCCTGAAATAAAGTCCAGTTTAACTGTTTCAACTTGCCTCTCTTCTACTTTGGTACAAAATCTAGAATATTGGTCAGAAATGGAGTTTTGAGTAACAACACACCTGTCTCTAGATCAAGTCTGGTGAAGTAAATGTCCACTCCTTGAGGCAATGCTCTCAGACCTAATACTTCAGTTAATCTAGCAAATTCAGTCATATTAACTTATTCAGATATATACTTTTATAACTTTAATTTCTAAAATGATGGGTTCATTGTCTCGTCTCCTTTGACAGCAAGGAGGAATGAGCAATATTGAGGAACTGTACTTAGCATAGGCCTGGCAGCTTAACTTTTCAATACCTAATGCCAGGTGCACCGAATCACATGCTGGGCAATGTGTGGTGATCTGCACAAGTGAGGGACCCTTGCTCAGTGGGGACCATCCTTTGAAGGCACGAGGATTACAACTGTACCTTAAGGTCTCTCCAAAATTAAATGGAAACATCTCCTTTTCTCTAATCCCTGTCACAGTCTTGCCATGTCGTAATCTTCCTGGATTACTTTTCACTCATGATTGGCAAGGAAAATACTCTCTTTTGGAAAGACAATCAAAAACATGATTTTCTCATTCATTTAAATGAAAATATGGGATTGACATTCAATGTGAGAGATTTTCTTGCATTTGATTTGACAGCATTTCATTGTATTGTTTAAATAACTTCCCTGCCAAGCCACGGAAACACTGAAATACATAAATGATTACATCAAGCTGGCACACGTTACTAATACAGAAAACTGAGATGGATGAGTGTAGACTTAAATGCCTAAGTTAGTGGAATGAATCCTATCCCATCTAAGCTGGCAAAGAGTGCCACCAATGTTTGTTCAGTGAAGCGGTTTTGAAGTCACCGCTGGTGATTTAGCTTAGCTGTTTTAGGCAAGTTATTGTGATAAATCCTACCCAAAGTCACTTGTGCACCAATGGCTCTGACATTTTTGGGTAGATAGCTTAAGTTTGACTGAATCTCAACTGGTTCCTCTATGCAGCAAATATCTGAGGTCCTTGTCTTGTTCTAACAGCATGTTCTCCAGACTGATCACCACCTTCACCTCATTCACACCAGGGAAAAGTCCAAGTGCAGCTGTGGGCATAGTTCATTCAGGGAAGTGCTCCTTAGAGGTAAGGCACAGATCACCCCAAGAGCTCTTCCTTACAGGGCATATGAACGAGACTGTGCCAGGTGCTGCTTCCTCTGGTCTATGCAGATACCAAACTGTGTTTCATGCCACACGTGCATGCAGAACCTCCTTACTGTCAGCCTACAGAACAAAACCAAGTACACATTACAGACCTCACTTGGTTTCATGTACTCTGGGTGGAATAAACACAGAAATATAGGACTATGTCTCTGGGCTGCTGGGAATCCTCATGGGGCCATGTGAGCAGCACTATGAGGTGCACTATGAGCAGCAGGGCCTGAGGACCAGCATCTCTTCCCTGTAATGGCTGTGGACAGTAAATAGCAAACTTCCTTATGTGAATAAAAGTCCCCTAAATAACTGTCCACCTCCCTGGCACTTGAGTGGGATGGATAATGGATTATAGTTTCTTTTCTTTTAGTGACTAAATGGAAAATGCACATAAATAAAGAAAAGAAGGTTCCAAGTTCACTTTGAGGACTTTATTAAAGGAACAAAGAACTATTCTCATCCTCTTCAAATTAATTCTTTCTTTTGTACAACCAGGAGGCTAGTACATGTTCTGGGGGTTGCCAGTGAACTGAAGACAAAACCAGTCTTAGTCAGCTCAGACAAATTTTACCTTGAAAGTTACTCTTTCTTTTGATTTATGAGACTGACTCATTGCAAATGGCTTCTGTGGTGACATTTACAACTATCTGAGATGAATCCCTCCCAGATCTCCTCCTCTTGGTTCCTTCTGCTACCCATGGGAAGAGAAACATTTCCAATTCGTGATTCATCATGTCCTAAGGTGGGTGACTATATGCTCACCAGTTAAATGATCTCTCTCCTCTGACTGCAGAAAGGGGTCTCAGATCAGATGCCTCATTTAGGGATTAGAGGTGAGCTTAGGTCTTAATATAGCTTAAGTTCAGACCTAATTTTTTGACTTTTAGGCTATTGCTTTCAGATCCATGTGTGCAGAGCATCTCTGATACGTCATCCCCTTTCTAATCTTCTTTCCATTGGCTAAGTGGACCATGTGCTCATCCGGAGGAAGACAGATGCAGTGCATCAGTATCTGCTTGACGTACAATGGTCTCCTGGTCAGGATCACTGCTCAGGTTTCCCTGTGAGAAGACTGTGCTCCACTACAGTGCCACAGCTGAGGTGCTGTGTCCCAAATGTGCATTGCCAGGAGGAGCTCCGTGGCTTGTCAGAGCACTGTGACATTTTTGGATTGAATGAGATGCGGTGGGACAGCTTGCTGAGCTGTGGTGCTGCAATGGAAGGATACAGGCTCTGCTGGAGGAAGAGGCATGGAGGATGATAATGGGGGGATGCCCCCTGTGTGAAGGAGCAGCTTGGATATATGGAGCTTCTCTATGAGATGGGCAATGGGTTTGGTTAGCTTCTATGAGTGAGGATGAGAGGAGAAGTCAGTAAGGGTGACACTGTCTTGGCAGTTATAAACTACTTGATCAGGGAGAGAGGGCAGAAAGAGTCTTCTGACAGCAACCCAAAGAAGTCTCCAGGTTAACGGGCAGTTCCTGTGGGGGACTGTAAATGCCATGTTGTTCACTGGCCAGGCACGGCAAGCAGGGTGCCAAGAGTGTGGAGGATCTTGGGATGACTTCTTTACAGAGCATCCAGGTGGGGCAACAAGGATGATGCTCACCTGAATCTGGTCCTGGCCAACAAGGAAGAGCTGGTTCACCTCTGCAGGGTGAAGGAGCTCAGGAAGTCTGATAGGCCTTACAGGACAGCTTCCTCCAAGGAAAAGAATGATCTCTCCGAGTACCCATGACAAAAAGCATTGATCTCAGGAGGCTGCTTGTCTGAACTGACTGAGCTCCAGGGCAAAAAGGCAGCACACCGGAGGCAGAAGCAGGGGAAGCTGCAAAGAAGAAGTTCAGAAACCTTGTCCCAGGATGTAGGGATGATGCCAAAGGCAAAGCTCCTGTAGTCTTGATAGTTGCAGGGATGGGTAGAGGAAGTAAAGTGAGCTGGTACAGGCTTAGAGGGTCACGTGGAATGAGTCACACTCTGCCTGAAGGCCTGTAACCAGTGGGCTCTGCAGAGGTTTGCATCTTGAATGCATGTCTCAGCCCAGGAGATGGGGATTCCTCCTGTGGGGGTTGGGCTCTGCCAGTGCATCCACATGGGTCTTGATGCTGCTTCCTCGACTTGAAGACATTCCTGTGACCCAAATACGTTGGGATTAATGCAGAACTGGCTATTCAAAATCAAGGATTTCATTCACTTGTTCTCTTTGCTTTGACATCTTTTCCCTCTGAGTATACTCCTGAAATCTCTCTAATTAACCACATAAGACCTGAAGACTAAAGGAAAATTATGCCCAGACTTGGCTCCTCGGGGTGTTTTGCATGTTAATGAGCCCTCTGGTGCCAAGTTCCTGAACTGCAGATACTGAAAGATGGAACATGCCTCTAGAAAAGTAAAGAAGCAAATCTCCAGGATTCTGAGGGTGTTAGTAGGCCCTGCTGAAGTCCATCACTGAAGAGACCATGTAGGGAAGGAGCAGACAAGGTTCCTGTCCCTGGGAGCTGGTGAGGCAGGAAGTTGGAAACACTCGGTACAGGTGGAAATTTAAATGTAGAGATCACTGTGAAAGCCCTTGACGTGCTTCACCAAGCAGGCTGTCCAACTCCTGACCCCCATCTGCTGCAGAGGGATCCTTTCCCCCTTGGTATGCTCTGGGCTCTTCCTGAGGGCAACGTGACATGGGAGTGTGTGATGCCAGGTGCAGGTCAGAAGTAGGACACCTTCCAGGCTCTATGGAGGGTGGGTGAAGAGGCAACAAGGTACTGGAGCTGTAAGAACCTGGTGTCCTCTTGTTGGTCTCAGTGGAAAAGACAGAAGCCATAGCCAAGAGGACAAGGGTCTCAGTTCTGTTGGGGTGTTAAAGCCCCACCAAGGCCCTTAGCCATCCCCACCAAAGATATATTGTCCTACTCCTGTGCCTGCTTCCTTGCTTCCATCACCAAGCTCTGTTTTTTTGAGCATTTGACAAATCCTGTGCATTCCCAGCCATCCATTTGGTTTCTTCCAAAGCCTTGCCAATGCTCCTTTATCACCCAGTATTTCCAAGACCCAAACATGCTAGAATCCTCTGTTTATTTCTACATCCCAGCACTGAACTGCACATCCTCCTTCTGCTGCTGCCTCACAATCAAAACTCAACCTGTTTCACTTCAGCGTGACACCCTCCACTATCTTATTTCTTCTTCCTGTCACTCACTGCTACACCTACAGTGCTCTCTCCCTGCACTCCCATGTGTCTCACAAACCCTTCCTCTTCCCTTGCCATGATGGGACCTCAGCCCAGGAGGTCTGTGCATCTTCTAGGTTCATGGATGTTCCCTGACGTCTGTCCAAGTGTGGGGAATGAAGGAAGAAAAGAGCAAGGTCATCTCATGGGGCATTACTGCACACAGCTACCCCAAGCAGTGGACATTCCCCATCTGCCAGGCTGAGCCATGTACACAAGATGGAAACATCTGTTATCGTCCCTGGTTTGCACAGGAGGAGCCTTCCTGCCTGTCATCTTCCCAGGACAATCCTCTTCCTCATCCTCCAACAACAGACATCAACTCTTTTCTGTTGCTGTTTTCAGACATGGTTGTAAGTACATGCTAAAGCCATCAGCTATCCCCTTGTTTCTCACTGACATCCCCTGACCCTCTCTCCCGCACCTACACATAGCCAATCACTGCTGCTCAGGGCCATTCACTCTTAAGAAGGTGCTTTGAGAGTTTTGGATCTTCCTGGTATTTTTTATAATCTTCCTCACTGCCTCCAGAGATCATCATGAGCTTCCATGGCCATAACAGGGCCTTTTTGACCATCTCTTAGGAAATGTTGTCTTTTTATGATCACAGAATCACAGAATCACAGAACATTAGGGATTGGAAGGGACCTCGAAAGATCATCTAGTCCAATCCCCTGCCGGAGCAGGATTAACTAGACCATATCACACAGGAACGCGTCCAGGCGGGTTTTGAATGTCTCCAGAGAAGGAGACTCCACAACCTCTCTGGGCAGCCTGTGCCAGTCTTCAGTCACCCTCACCGTAAAGAAGTTTTTCCTCATATTTATGTGGAACCTCCTGTGTTCCAGCTTGCACCCATTGCCCCTTGTCCTGTCAAGCGATGTCACTGAGAAGAGCCTGGCTCCATCCTCATGACACTTGCCCTTTACATATTTCTAAACATTAATGAGGTCACCCCTCAGTCTCCTCTTCTCTAAGCTAAAGAGACCCAGCTCTTCTCTCAGCTAAAGAGATCATCTGTGCAGAAGGAGTAGTCACAGAAAAGCACCAAATATATCAAAACGGATGCCCAGTGAAGTGCCAGTAGGAACCAGGTAAGCTGCACCCATGCCTGTGGCTTCCTGGCAAGAAGTCTGTCCTGAGAAGGAGATCCAGCTTCTGTCACTCTGTGGAGAGGGAAACCAGCCATGTCGATGCCACCCGGGGACATAAAGGGTGACTTTTGCAAGACCACCCTTCATCTGAACCACTTCAGTTACGTACTTGTTGATTGGGTATCATGCTGTATATTGCAAATACTGACTCAGCTGTCATTGCCCAGAGGAGCTACCACAGATTCAGACTGATGCACTGCAGATATTTATATTTAGACAGATGAATGCTTTTGTTGTTCTTGTTGTAGATACTGATATTCTTAGGCAAATCACACAAACACTTGAAGGATAATGGAGGGATTACCACCTTAGTGGCCCTCCAGTGAACTGGTTCCTGTTTGCCATTGTCTCATTGTCACTGTGCAGGGTATAGTGTAAAAGGAGCCGAGCAGAGTAGGAGGATCACTTCTTCTGGTTGTGCTCTTGCTCATACAGCCCAGGGTGCTGTTGGCCTTCTTTGCTGCTGGCTCATGTTTTGCCTAATGAAACTCAAGGACCACCAGACTCATTTCTGCAGAGCTGCTGCCCAGCCATGCAGTTCCTGGCCTCTGTCACTACAGCCTATAATTCCCCTGCTCAGTCCTTGGGTCTTTTTAGAAGATGTATGCAAATTTGCTTTTTGCTTTCTCCAGTCATGATGAACTTCCAAAATGTATCAGAGTAGCCCTGCTGTGACATCGACCTGGTCTCTCAACATCCTTGGATTCATCCCATCTGGTCTAATGGACTGTTAAAGGTTGACCTTACCTAAGTAAGGTTGAGGTGTTGGAGTGAGTCCAGAGGAGGGAAACCAAGCTGGTGAAGGGTCAGGAGGGTCTGACCTACGAGGAATGGCTGAGGGAGCTGGGGTTGTTTAGCCTGGAGAAGAGGAGGCTCAGAGGTGACCTTATTGCAGTCTACAACTACCTGAAGGGAGGTTGCAGTGAAGTGGGAGTCGGCCTCTTCTCCCAGGCAACTAGTGATAGAACAAGAGGACACAGCCTCAAGCTTCGCCAGGGGAGGTTCAGGTTGGACATTAGGAAGCATTTCTTTTCAGAAAGGGTTATTAGACATTGGAAGGGGCTGCCCAGGGAGGTGGTGGAGTCACCATCTCTGGAGGGGTTTAAGAAAAGACTGGACATGGCACTTAGTGCCATGGTCTATTTGACATGGTGGTGTCAGGGCAATGGTTGCACTCGATGATCCCAGAGGGCTCTTCCAACCTGACCGATTCTGTGATTCTGTGATTCTGTAAGTAACCCCTGACTTGATCTTCATCCATTGCTGGATTTCACCTAGGGTTCTGCCTCTTAGGCACATGGAGCTGGGAGACGTTGCTGGTGAAGACTGAGGCAAAGAGGACACAGATGTAATCTCAGATCTATCTACACCTGCTCTTACTAAATCCAGCAGTGGCCACACAGTATCTTTGTTTCTTCATTAACTGTTCCTGAAGGAGTAACAGCTCATCATTGTGCCCTTTAATTCCTTTGCAAGTGTCAGCTCTAGGGGAGCTCTGGCTTTTCTAAAAACAACCGTATTTCTGAATTCCTCCTTTGTTTTAATCCTTGCATCCATCACTTGTATGCTTCCTTTTTTTCTATGGAGCTTCCCCATGATTTTCCTGTGTCCCCAAGCTTCTCTCCTGATAGCTCTGCTTGTTGTCCTGACTATTGGCACACACAGTCTCATACTTGAAGGGCACTGTCCTTGAAGACCAGCTCTACTGAGCTCTGCTGAACTTCTGTGCTGCTCACATGGGCTCCCTCACTGAAAGTCCCCAGAATAGGCCAAAGTCTGCTCCTCTGAGGTCTGGCATCTGCACACTTCTGTTCTCCTTCCCCTTCAGAGCTGAGACCCCTCTGACACTGAGGTGAGCCAAGGCTGACACTGGTTTCCACAGTGATGCCCAGCTCTTCCTTTTTTGAGAGTAACAGATGCAGATGAGCATCACCATTGTTGACCAATCTGGCATCTGTGTTGTAAAGACCTGTGTCCCAAGCTGTGTCTTGACCAAGACCCTCCAGAAACCTCCAGGAATGTTTGCACACTGTTGTGGTCCCCTTCCAGTGAATGCAAGGTTAATTAAAGTCCACAAGGGGACTTAAATGGGTTCTGTGTCTCCCATCAAAATGTCGCCCTTACTAGTCTCTCCTCTGACCCTTACCCACAACGGTTTACCAAACTTGCTCACCCCATAGAGGAGCTCCACACATAAGCAGCTCCTTCACACTTCGCACATCTCCCTCCTGATCTTTCTGGCCTGCCTCTCCTTACCATCCTCCACCAACCCATCACAGCACCCCAATCATGTGACCTGTCCCAATATGCCTCAGCTGTTATTCCCTCAAAGTGGAATGAAGAGAGACACGGGGCTCCAGGTCCTCCTGTCTATGCCCCACACTGAGGGCATCGGTGCATGTCTGGGCCACAGAACCTCAGTTGTGGCACCCTTGGGCTGAGAGCAGACTCGCAGTGGGGATACCTGCTGTCAAGCACCCAAGGCCTGATGTGTGCAAAGGCTTTGCTTTAGAGCAGAGACAAGAAGAAATGAGGTGCCCACAATGAAGGCAAATTCTGCTCTCTCCAAGGCCAAAAAGAAACAGAGCTGGGTTGTGCAGTCTGAGCAGGAGAGGATTTTGCTGTCTGTGGTGTCTCTACAGCCCTGAGGGCCTGTGGTGGAGGTAAAGCTGATCTCAGGAAGGAATGATGTTGAAAATGTCCTTGCGTGTGGACATCCTGTGAAACTGGCACAATGAAAATCATCGGTGTGATTCATGATTGTGACATCAAATGGATGGTTAAATGACGGGACGGAGAAGGTCCAGCAGAATTTGAGAGGGAATGCACAGGAGCAGAGATCCTGGTGTGATGTGCTTTGTATTCATACACTGCCCTGCATCCACCGGAAAGAGAAGGGAACCAACTTACGTCAGTGGAGTGGTGTGATACAGTCACTGGCCCAAAAGCACCGACACTATCTGAGATGCCCTGGATGATGCCTGTCACACGATGAGTTTGAATGGGGATAGGGTAACTGTATAGGACCTGTACAGTCCATGTCAGCTGCATGTAGCTGTGCTGGAGAGCCCTGGTATCTCACATAGCACTGCAGGCCTGTATTTGGATATTATATTAAGATTCAGCTGCCCTGAATTAGGTTAGACAATTGGAGTACAAGGGATGCATTTGACAAAACTGCCATTATACTTGAAGGACATGTAGAAAATACAGTTGATAAAGAGAAAGAGCAACAGTGCTCTCCTTGTGCTGCATGAGTGTATTGCTTGACTAACCTGATCTCCTTCTGTGACAAGATGATCCACTTACTGGATGAGGGAATGGCTGTGGATGTTGTCTACCTAGACTTTAGTAAAGCCTTTAACACCGTTTCCCACAGCATTCTCCTGGAGAAACTGACTGCTCATGGCCTGGACGGGCGTACACTTCTCTGAGTAAAAGACTGGCTGGATGGCCGGGCACAAAGGGTTGTGGTGAATGGTGTTAAATCCAGTTGGCGGCTGGTCACAAGTGGTGTTCCCCAGGGCTCAGTACTGGGGCCAGTTCTCTTTAATATCTTTATCAGTGATCTGGATGAGGGGATCAAGTGCACCCTCAGTAAGTTCACAGATGACACCAAGTTGGGCGGGACTGTTGATCTGCTTGAGGGTAGGAAGCATCTGCAGAAGGATCGGGACAGGATGGATCGATGGGCCGAGGCCAACTGTATGAGGTACAACAAGGCCAAGTGTCGGGTCCTGCACTTGGGTCCCAACAACCCCATGCAATGCTACAGGCTGGGGGAAGATGGGACCTGATGAGATGCATCCATGCATCCTGAGGGAACTGGTGGATGAAGTTGCTAAGCCGCTATCCATCATTTTTGAGAAGTTGTGACAGTCTGGTGAATTTCCCGCTGACTGGAAAAGGGGAAACATAACCCCCATCTTCAAGAAGGGGAAAAAGGAAGACCTGGGAAACTACAGGCCAGTCAGTCTCACCTCTGTGCATGGCAAGACCATGGAGAAGATCCTCTTGGAAACTATACTGAGGCACAAGGAAATCAAGGAAGTGATTGGTGACAGCCAACATGGTTTCATCAAGGGTAAATCATGTCTGACATATTTGGTGACTATCTACAACGGGGTTACAGGGCTGGTGGATAGGGGAAGAGAGACTGATGTCATCTACCTGGACTTGTGCAAAAGATTTGACACCGTCCCTCACATCATCCTTGACTCTAAATTGGAGAGACATGGACTTGATGGATGGACCACTCGCTGGATAAGGAATTGGCTGGATGATTGCACTCAGAGAGTTGCGGTCAACGGCTCGATGTCCAAGTGGACACCAGTGACGAATGGTGTTCCTCAGGGATTGGTATGGGGACCGGTCCTGTTTAACATCTTTGTTGGTGGTGTGGACAGTGGGATTGAGTGCGCCCTCAGAAAGTTTGCCGACCACACCAAGCTGTGTGGTGCGGTCAACACGCTGGAGGGAAGGGATGCCATCCAGAGGGACCTGGACAGGCTTGAGAGCTGGGCCCGTGTGAACTGCATGAAATTGAACAAGGTCAAGTGCAAGGTCCTGCATGTGGGTCAGGGCAATCCCAAGCACAAATACAGGCTGGGTGGAGAATGGATTGAGAGCAGCCCTGAGGAGAAAGACTTGGGGGTGATGGTTGATGAGAAGCTCAACATGAGCCGGCAATGTGCGCTTGCAGCCCAGAAGGCCAACCGTATCCTGGGCTGCATCAAAAGAAGCATGGCCAGCAGGTCGAGGGAGGTGATTCTGGCCCTTTACTCCGCTCTCATGAGACCCCACCTGGAGTAGTGCGTTCAGCTCTGGGGCCCCCAACATAAGAAGGACATGGAGCTGTTGGAACGAGTCTAGAGGAGGACCACAAAGATGATGAGAGGGCTGGAGCACCTCTCCTGTGAAGACAGGCTGAAAGAGTTAGGGGTGTTCAGCCTGGAGAAGCGAAGGCTCTGGGGAGACCTCATAGAAGCCTTCCAGTAGCTGAAGGGCCTACAGGAAAGTTGGAGAGGGGCTTTTTACAAGGGCATGTAGTGACAGGACAAGGGTAACAGTTCAAAACTGAAAGAGGGTAGATTTAGATTAGATATTAGGAAGAAATTCTTTGCTGTGAGGGTGGTGAGACACTGGTACTGGTTGCCCAGAGAAGCTGTGGCTGCCCCCTCCCTGGCAGTGTTTAAGGCCAGGTTGGATGGGGCTCTGAGCAACCTGGTCTAGAGGAAAGGTGTCCGTGCCTGTGGCAGGGGGTTTGGAACTAGATGATGTTTAAGGTTCCTTCCAACCCAAACCATTCTATGATTCTATAGAAATCATATAAGTGATTTCCAGAGTGGCTGGAAAGCTGTCTGGCAGAAAAGGACCTGGGCGTGTTTATCGATGGCCGGCTGAACATGAGTGAGCAGTGTGCCCAGGTGGCCAGTATCAGACATAGCGTGGCCAGCAGGACTAGGGAAGTGATTGTCCCCCTGTACTTGGCACTGGTGAGGCCGCACCTCAAATCCTGTGTTCAGTTTTGGGCCGCTCACTACAAGAAAGACATTGAGGTGCTGGAGCAAGTCCAGAGAAGGGCAACGGAGCTGGTGAAGGGTCTGGAGAACAAGTCTGACGGGGAGCGTCTGAGGAATCTGGGGTTGTTTAGTCTAGAGAAAAGGAGGCTGAGGGGAGACATTATCACTTTCTACAACTACCTGAAATGAGGTTGTAGCGAGGTGGATTTTAGTCTCTTCTCCCAGGTAACAAATGATAGGACGAGAGGAAAAGGCCTCAAGTTTTGCCAGGAGAGGTTTAGATTGAATATCAGGAAAAATTTCTTCACTGAAAGGGTTATCAAGCATTGGAACAGTCTGCCCAGGGAAGTGGTGGAGTCACCATCCCTGGAGGTATTTAAAAGACATGTAGATATGGTGCTTAGTGACATGGTTTAGTGGTAGGCTTGGCAGTGTGAGGTTAACGGTTGAACTTGATGATCTGAAAGGTCCTTTCCAACCGAAATGATTCCATGATTCTGATGATTCTCTCAGAGCCCAAATCTCTCTGAAGGGCACAGCAGCTGCTGGGGGGTAGAGAGGACTCAGACCCAGAGATGGGTAAACATGCATGTCAAAAGGAAAAGGAGGCACCCTGTGTGCCCTGCTCTCCTCTCCAGGGATCCTGAGAGGTCTGCAGCCCCTCCATGCCATCCCATCTCCACAGGCCAGCACAAAAGCCCTGGCCCTTGTGCTCCTAAGGAGCTCTGACTGCTCCAGGCACAGAGCAGCCTTCCTAAAGCTGGTGCAGCCAGAAAGGTTTTAATTTCCCATTCATTCCTGCTGTGCTGAGGATAGATTTCAGACAAAAGAAAAAGTTGCTGCAAGTTCATTTATTTTGCTTAAATACAGTGAAAGAGTCCTCATTTACACACAGTCTCTGGGTCACACAAGATTGGTGGATACTTAAGTAGGAGGGGTTGAAGAATGACATTTCATTGAAGAGAGCAACAAAACAAATGGAAAAAGGAAAAAAATGTAAGGATGGAAAGACAGGCTTGGCCTGTCATGACATTTACTGGGAGCCATTTGGAGAGGAAGGCCGGCAGTCTATGGCTGCTGAAAAACACCCAGTCATCAGTTTCCTCAGAGCATCCTTGAGCTCCTTGTTCCTCATGCTGTAGAAGAGGGGCTTCATGGCTGGAGGCACCACAGAGTACACAACAGCAATCACCAGATCCAGGGCTGGGGAAGAGATGGAGAGGGGCTTCAGGTAGGCAAACATGCCGGTACTGATGAACAGGGAGACCACGGCCAGGTGAGGGAGGCACGTAGAAAAGGCTTTGTGCCGTCCCTGCTGAGAAGGGATCTTCAGCACAGCCCTGAAGATCTGCACATAGGACAGCACAATGAAAACAAAACATCCTAAAAATAGGAAAGCACTAACCACAAGAAGCCCAACTTCCCTGAGGCAGGAGTGTGAGCAGGAGAGCTTAAGGATGTGGGGGACTTCACAGAAGAACTGGTCCACAACATAGATTTGACAGAGAGGTATGGAAAATGTATTGGCTGTGTGCAGCAGAGCGTTGAGAAACCCACTGCTCCAGGCAGCTACTACTTCAAACCTCTGCAACCCAAATCTCTGCAACCTTCTCTCATCAAAAGTCGTTTGTCTCGGGAAGGGGAAAACTTCCAATGAGGTCATCAAACCATTACCCAGCCTGCCTGGAGAGCCAGGGCAGTTATGCCACACAACAGCCAGCCTCAGAGGGAAGCTGGAGGTAATGTGAATTGGGAAGGCTTTGACTCAAGTCATAGAATCATAGAATCATTTAGGTTACAAAAGACACTTAAGGTTGAGTCCAACTGTAAATTTAACACTGCCAAGTCCACGACTAAACCATATCCCTAAGCGCCACGTCTACACATCTTTTAAATACGTCCAGGGATGGAAGCTCAAATCCTGAGCTGGCAGGACAACATTGACTGCAGTTAGACATAAGATACTTGTCATGACTGTGAGTTCAGACCTCGTTGGCAGAGTTTCTCATACCCCTCACTGAGGATGGCAAGGTGTTGGGGAGATGGGAGCATGCTTCTGTTCCCAGATCCCATGACAGTGCCTAAACTATCCTTTCTTTGGCCTCTGACACCCCATTTCTTGAGATAAAAAGCTGGTGGGCCTTCTGTGGATAATAATGTTAAAATGCATATAATGCAACAGTCTTTGCGGTGTTTGTGTGATTTCTCTAAGAGTATCAGTAGTTATAAAAAAAAAGAAAAAGAAAAAGAAAAAGAAAAAGAAAAAGAAAAAGAAAAAAAAAAAAAAAAAAGAAAAACAAAAAGAAAAACAAAAAAGAAAAAGAAAAAGAAAAAGAAAAAGAAAAAGAAAAAGAAAAAGAAAAAGAAAAAGAAAAAAGAAAAAGAAAAAGAAAGGTTAATCTGCCTAAATATAAACGTCTGCAACACAGCAATATGCATCTGTGGTAGCCATTCTGGGCAGTGCCAATTACAAAGGTGTTTGCAATACAAGGCATGATACCCCTTCCACAAGTACACACCTAAGCCGTTCAGGTGAAGGATGGTCTTGCAAAAGTCACCGTTTTTCTCCCCAGTTGGCATGGACACTGCTGATTTGCCTCTCCAGAGAGTGACAGAGGCTGGATGCCCTTCTCAGGACAGACTCCTTGCCAGAAAGACAGAGCTGTGGGGGTAACTCATCAGGTCTTTATGGCACTTCACTCGGCATCTGTTTTGATCTATTTTGTGCTTTTCTGTGACTACACTTTCTGCACAGATGATCATTAAAAGACAACCATTTCATAAGAGATGGTCATAAAGTCTCTGTTGTGGACAAGAAAGCTCACCATGAGCTCTGGAGTGAGTGAGAAAGTTTATAATAAGACCAGGAAGAACCAAAAAGCTGAAGGCCTCTCCTGAAGAGCGAAAGGCCCTGAGGAGCTGTGATTGGCCATGTGCAGGTGTGGGAGAGAGGGTCAGGGGATGTCAGGGAGAAACAAGGTGATGGTGGATGGCTTTAGCAAATCCTTACAACCATGTCAGAGCTCAGAAATGGAAAGTAGTTGATGTCTGCAGGTGGAGGAATAGGAGAAAGTTTTTCCTGGGAATATGGAAGGAAGGAAGGCCCCTCTGGCTAATCATACATGGTAGTGACAGTTCCATCTTGTAGGCATGGCTGCACCTGGGAGATGGGGAATACCTGCTGCTGGGGCTGGCTGTACTCAGTCATGCCCCATGAGATGACCTTGCTCTCCTCTTTCACTTTTTCACTCCCCACACTTGGATGTACTTCAGGAAACATCCATGAGCCTTGAAGATGCACGACCTCCTGGAATGATGGCCCAGTACTGCAGGAGAAGAGTGAAGGGTTTGTGAGAGACACGGGAGTGCAGGGAGAGAGTGGTGCATGCATAGCAGTAAGTGTGTTAAAGGCAGCAATAAGACACGAAAGAGCATGGTCTGGTCATGCTAATGTGGAATAGATTGATTTTTTTTTTTTTATTTTAGGGCAGCAGCAGAAGGAGCATGTGCATTTCAGTGCTGGGGTATGAATACAAATTGAGGATTCGAGCAAGTTTGGGACTGGGACATCTTAAGTGATTGAGGACCATTATCAGGACTATGAAAGAAGCTGGATGGGTTGTGGGGAGCTCACAGGCATTGCCAAATCCTCAGAAAACCACAGCCTTGTGATTAAAGCAGCAGCACTTGGTATCAACACACCCCCTGAGACACAAGCACACTCATAGTGACCACAGGCAGAGCCTGGGGAAACATTTGAGAGAAAGGATCTCCTTTACCAGGTCCTAGTAAAGGAGGGGGGGGTCAGGGCTTGGTCATTCTGGTGATAAACAAACATCAAGGGCTTACATGGCATCAGAGCCACCTCCATATTGTCTTGACCACCTGTAACCAGTGCCTCCAAGTTTTCACTTCACCAGGCTCCAGGGACAGACACCTCGACTGGTTGTTTCCTTCACAGTTTTGTCAGTGATGGCCCTTCGTGGGGTCCCAAACACCCTCAGAAACTTGGGGTTGCTTCTGCCTTTCACTTCATGAGAGGTTTGCCAATCTTTCAGTATCTGCAGTTCAGGAACTTGGCACCAGAGGGTTCATTAACATGCAAAATGTCCTCACAATCCAAGCCGCTGTGCATCATTTTCCTAAGGCTTCAAGTCTGGTGTGGGTGATTAGAGAGATTTCAGGAGTGCAGCCAAACAGAGAACATTCCAGTAATAAATAGCAATAAAGCTGTATTTCTTCTATATCTTCCCCCTGGCCCTGCTTACAGAACAGGTGGTATCAGCAATCTCCAATTGATATTGATCTGGAGCATCTCCTGATGAAGCCTGAAAATGTCAGAAAATCAGGTGCCTAACACACCACCTGAGTGACGAGACAGGCCAGGACACTTCAAGAGGAATCACACTGCTCTGCACCAAAAGGTGGGTGTTAGTGGGACTCTCAGGGGCCATGGCAGACCTATACTTGTGTTCAGGGAGCTGGTCAAATGACCCATCTCCATGTGTGTCATGGTCTCTGAGTTTGCTCAAGTAATCCCTGACGAGCCCCATCTACTCCTGGTTGTTCTCCAGACTCCTGCCTTCAGGAACAAAGGCCTAGGAGACCCTGCTGGTGAAGATAGAGGCAAAGAAGACATGAAGTACCTCAATCCCATCTGCTTCTACTCTTACGAAGTTGAGCAGCAGGCCCACGTTAGCCCTGTCAGTTCTTTTACTGTAAAGGAAGCAGTATCAGCTCCTCTTGCTGCCCTTACCCTTCCCTACAAGCATCAAGCCCAGGGGAGCTTTGCCTTTGACATCCTCCCTACATCCATGGACAAGGTTTCTGAATTCTTCCATTGCAGCTTCCCCTGCTCCCACCTCCTGTGTGCTGCCTTTTTGCCCTGGAGCTCTGTCAGTTCAGACAAGCAGCCTCCCGAGGTGAATGCTTTTTTCATAGGTACTCAGATCATTCTGTCCTTGGAAGAAGCTGTCCTGTAAGGCCTATCAGATTTCCTGAGCTCTTTCAGTCTTCAGAGCTGCTTCCCATGGCACCACCTGTATCAGACTCCCAAGTAAATAAAAGTCTGGCCCCAGGTGCCAGAGCAGAGACTCCCCTGCAGCCTGTGGTGTAGACCATGATGATGATGCAGGTTGGCTCCTGCAGCACACAGAAGTCTACAGAGGAGCAGATATCGACACTGCAACCCATGGAAGACCCCACACTGGAGCAGGTGGTTGTGCCCTGAAGGAAGCTTTAACCCCATGGACAGCCCACGCTGGATCAGGCTCCTGGGGGGAACTGTGGCCTGTGGAAAGGAGCCCAAGCAGAAGCAGGTTTTCTGGCAAGACCTGTAAACCTGTGGGGGACCCTCTCTGGAGCAAGGTGTCTTCCTGAAGGACTGCACCCCAGGGGAAGGACCCATGCTAGAGCAGTTTGTGAAGAGCTGCAGCTTCTGGGAAGGACCCATGTTGGGGAGATTCATGAATGACTGTATCCTGTGGGAGGGACCCCACCCTGGAGCATGAGGAGGAAGGAGCAGCAGCAGTGAAGCATTACCAACTGACTGCAACCTGCATTCCTGTCTCAGTTTATCCCACACCCAGGGCTAAGCAATAACCAGTTGTTCTATCACCCAATCTCCCCTCCTCAACTGAGAAAAGGAATTGGGAAAAGGAGGGACACTCGTGGGTTGAAATTTAAACAGATTTAATGAAATAAGAAACCAATATTAATACAAAAGACACAAAATTATACATAGCTCATAGAGTGGTGGCAAGTCCTTCCAGGGATAGTAACTGTGGAGAAGAAAAGGAGAAGAGAGAAAAAAAAACCCTCACTCAGCAAGCTTTCCCTTTTATTGTGAATGCAACATTAATGTTATAGAATACACCTGTGGGCCAGCCTGGGTCACCTGCCCTGGATTTAACTGCTCATGGCCTTGATCACCATCCCACAGCTGGCCACGAACTGAAACAAAATGTAACAGAAAAGTGATTCTGTAAATTTTATCCCCACGAAACCAGGACAATTGCCCATCCCTCTGTGCTGCGTAGGGGTAGGAGGTAAAGCAGTCAGGAGTGAGGCTGGGCCTGAGAAGAAGGGCCGGGTGGGGGTAAGGTGGTTTTAGAATTGGTTTTATTTGTCATTATTCTATTATGTTTAATTGGCAGTTACTGATTAGTCATCTCCTTGTCCTTATCTCAACTGATGAGCGTTGAGTCATATTTTCTCCTTTGTCCAGTTGAGGAGGGGGAGCGATAGAGCAGCTTGGTGGGCACCTGGCAGACAGCCAAGGTCAATCCACCAGAAACCCTTGCTGGCTCCTCTAATCCTCAGTGACAAAGCTAATTTTACCTACTGTCCATCCCATAGAGGAGCTCTTTACCTCTGACCTGCCCCTTCACACAGGGAGCATCCCCCTTCCTCATCCTCCCTGCCCCTCTCTCTGGCACAGCCTGTCTCCCTCCATTGCAGCACCCCAGGTGAGCAAGCTGTCCCACCACATTTCATTTAAATCCAAAATGGCACACTTCTGGGAGGCTCCAGCACCTCCTGGCTGTTCTCCTGCTCCTCCTGACTGTGCACCTTTGGGCTGCAGCAGCTCAGCTGTGGCACCAACCTGGTGCAGGGGAACATGGTAACAAGGGCTCAGAACCCCACACATGCAAAGGCTTTGCTTCAGGACACAGACACGCTGGAGTGATTGGCAGATGGCAACCTAATGAGGTGCCCAAAATGAGAGCAAACCCTGCTGTCTCCAAGGCCAGAGAAACAGGGCTGGGCAATGACACATCACCCAGAGAGGGGTTTGGTGACTCTGCAGAAACTCTGCAGAGCTGCGGGGCTCGCAAGAAAACTTCCAAGAAAGACCAGGTACTGCAGAGAAAGTCTTTGGGGGTGGATAGCCTTTGATCCAGCCACACTGTGAACATTATTGTCATCTTCCCTCTTCATCTCATCAGGCAGGTGAGCAGAGATTCAGAGAGAGACCGGCCAAGGGCTGAGAGCCCAGGTACAGGGGAGGGCATCCTGGTGTGATCTGCCTCCCAGTGCTGCAGTGCCCCTGGGTGTAGATGGGACAGACCTTGCATCTATGGCATGGTGTTGGTGTTCAGGCGGCACACAGGTACCACATCCATCTGGGGGGCCCTGGGCTGTCTGCCCCACCCCAGCTCCAAGAGGGCACAGCTTTTCTGGAGGTCCTGTGCGGTGTTTGCCTGCTGAGTGCAGTTGTGTTTGGCACCCCAGGCACCTGGCATGGCACTAGAAGCTTTTTAAATGCCATTCAAATGAGAGCCCTGATGGATTCAGTAGAGGGATGTGGAGATGACTTAGCTTTGCAGTGACTGGAGCTCTAGCGACTACAGTGGATAGAGAGAGACCTGGGTCTCCGTCTGGGGCAGTCCGCCATGTGCTCAGCTCAATCACTCTGCAAGCTCCAGGGAGATATTTGACATGGGCATGTAGGTGGCTGGTGTCATTGTGGGTGGAAAAGGACATTCCCCCTCCCCCTCTGGCCCTCAGCTGATGCTCAGGAAGAACATGGGTATTCTCAGAGATGTTCCATCAGAGCTTGCAAACACTTGCCCATGTCTTGGACCACCCCTGACACCTCAGTCATCACCAAGTGTCTGTGTGTGAGCACCTGAGTCCCCACTGAACAAAGACAAGGGGCTCAGAGCAGGAGCTCATGTGCAGGCAACTCTTTTATGCACTCCTGACCTGAACCAGGAGGATTCCGTTGGGTGTGGGGGGTGCCTGAGGGAAGCTGGGTCACACTTCAGCCTGAGGACTTCCAGATTGAGAGGCAATTCCTCCATTGCCTCAGCTGAATCCCTGCTTTGCACAGGGGAATCCAACCCCTCCCTTTCCCTCTCTGTGTGTCTTTTTGTTATGGTACAGGAATGGAAGTGTCCAGAGGGGAACAGTTACAACTCCTGCAGACAACCATGCTCTGGCAGGACAAACCATGCTGCTGGAATCGGTCTCTCTCTGTGGTTTAGTGAGGCATTGTCCATGATTACTTGAGCTGACATCAAAACACGTTCCCCTGGAGGGAGCCTGCTGCCTTTCAGGAGCTGTCAGCCCTTGGAGCCCCAGGGACACCTGGAGGGATCCCTGAGGGAGCGGAGAAAGTGCCACCTTAGCGAGTCCTCTACTGCTGAGCTGGGCTGGGCTCCTGGGATGAAGGGAGATAACAGCAAGTGGGCAGCACTGCAGAGAGACAGCTCTGCCCAGGAGCAGCTCCTCTGCAAAGCACAGCAGGGCTGAGGGAACTGCCTGCAGGCACCAAGGAGAGATGAATGAGGCAGAGAGGAGTTAAAGTCTGTCTGGGATTGGAAGACAACTGAGAGCTCACTGTGGGAGAAATCTTCACAGCCCTTAACACAGTAAGTCTCTGGCTGAGGGGCAGCACAGATGAGTATCCTGCAATTACCTTCCAGAGCTGGCACATCCCATGGTTGGTGGGGAGGAGAAGGATGTGCTCCTCAGCAGGGATTCCCTGCTGCGCAGTCAGAAAGACAGGGCATGACAGATGCCTTCTTGCAGCTGCAGGGGTGTGAAGCTGGGTGTGCAGGCAGGGGTTCCCAGGGTTGTTCTTCTGAGCAGGGTCTCTGTGCCCCATGGGGCTGTGTGCTGGGGCAGGGACTCTACTGCCTGCCAGGGTCAGCACTCAGCCTGCCTGGGAACTGCCAATGGCACTGTGGGGAGAAGCTGTGGGGAGAAGGAGTGACCCCAGGCAGGGCAGGGCAGGGTGCTTCTGCTGTTGAGAGGGAACTGCATAAGTGAGGGCTGCTCACCACTCCAGATCACTCTGAGGACATTTGAGGAGACTCCTTCTGAAGGACATTGAGGCAGCATTTATCTGATAGGGAAGGATTCTGTGCTTTGAGTTTTTCCACTCCTGGTTGTCTGGGTGGGTAGTGGGAGATGGAAATTTAGTTCTCTGCTTTGGAGAAGGCACTGAGACCCCAAATCTTGTTAGCTCTTGTCTGAGCTGCTCCATAGTCTTTGCAGACACAGAGATGCCCCTGGGCAGTGCCTGGCTGCCAGGAGGTGTTTGCAGGGCAGAGCTGATCACACAGCTCCAGGCTTCACAGACGTGGGCAGAGAGTGAGGGGGACCTGCTATCAGAAATGCTGGTACCTCCCTGCCATCCCCTGCAGCACAGACACGTTTCCCAGTGCAACACCCGGTCTCCTCTCCTACCCAGCAGAGCCTCTGGCCCTAAAGCCATGGGGTCCAGGTCATGAGTCACCACCTCGGCAGCTGGACCTCCAGGTGAAGGGTTCCTGGAATGTGGTCCACAAAAATGATACTAAAAGCACTTGCCCTACAGTGTCATCATCTGAGCGACAGCGAGCACAGCTGGGTAAGGAGAAGGCTTAACAGCATGCCCAACTGCCTTTGTGTCCTTGCTTAATTTTTTATGGATCATTGCAGTGTTCTTCCCTGTTTCTCCACCTGTCCACGCTGCTCTTGCTCTCTGGGGTTGGGGTGGGGTAGTGGGTCAGGTTTTGTTCTGACACTGACTCTGGGGGTCCTGCCCCAGAGGTATCTTGATGGAAACTAGGTGCCCAAGCTGCCCTTTAAGCTGTGATGAACCACATCATTCAGTTGGTAGTAATGGAGAATGAGCTGATACATTCCTCATTCAGCTCAGGGAGGGGTTTTTCTGTGAGAAATGGCATGTGTTTTTCCTGAGAGAAGTCCCCCTTAAACGGTCACTGTCTTTTCCCCCTTGGACAGGTCCCCATGCCTAGACACACTAAATGTCCAATGGCAGCTCCATCACCCAGTTCCTTCTCCTGGCGTTTGCAGACACGTGGGAGCTGCAGCTCTTGCTCTTCCTGGGCATCTACCTGGCTGCCCTCCTGGGAAATGGCTTCATCATCACTGCTGTAGCCTGCAACCACCACCTCCAAACTCCCATGTACTTCTTCCTCCTTAATCTCTCCATTCTTGACCTTGGCTTCATCTCCACCACTCTCCCCAAATCCATGGCCAATTCCCTCTGGGACACCAGGATCATTTCCTATGCAGGATGTGCTGCCCAGGTATTTTTCTTTGTGTTCTTGATGTCAGCAGAACTTTTTCTTCTCGCACTCATGTCCTACGACCGCTACGTGGCCATCTGCAAACCCCTGCACTATGGGACCCTGATGAGCAGCAGAGCTTGTGTCCACATGGCAGCAGCTGCCTGGGCAAGTGGGTTTCTCACTGCTGTGCTGCACACTGCCAATACATTTCCCATACCTCTCTGCCGAGGCAATGCCCTGGACCAGTTCTTCTGTGAAATCCCCCAGTTACTCAAGCTCTCCTGCTCAGATGCCTACCTCAGGGAAGTTGGGCTTGTCATGTTTAGTACTTCTGTATTTTGGTGGTGTTTTGTTTTCATTTTGCTGTCTTACGTGCAGATCTTCAGGGCCGTGCTGAGGATGCCCTCTGAGCAGGGACGGCACAAAGCCTTTTCCACGTGCCTCCCTCACCTGGCTGTGGTCTCCTTGTTTATAAGCACTGGCACATTTACCTACTTGAAGCCCCTCTCCATGTCCTCCCGATCCCTGGATCTGGTGATGGCAGTTCTGTACTCGGTGGTGCCTCCAGCAGTGAACCCCCTCATCTACAGCATGAGGAACCAGGAGCTGAAGGAGTCCATCAGGAAAGTTATTTCAGGGATAGTTCTCAATACTGGTAAATTTTCCCTCACTCTTCAGGAATGACTCCCATGGTGCCCCATTGCAGGCCTGTCCTTAGTTTGCCATTTTATAATTTTTTTAACATTTTCTGTATTATTCATCTTTATTATTTTCCTACATAAATGTCTGAATCCATCTTACTTGTTTTGAGGAATAAACCTGCTGTGACTAACCTGGGGCTGACATAAAAGTGTGTCTTTCACTAGGACAGAGTTGACACTCTCATTGCATCTCTGAAATAAAATGGGATCACCCCCAGTGGCTGATGTTTGGGCTCTTATTTCAAAGCTGATTTTAACAACAAGCTCAAGGAATTTCAGCCAGAAAGGGCCTATTTCTCCTTCGAATTGGAAGAGAAAAGCTCGTGGTCCTGATGGTAGCTGTTAAGCGACCAAGGGTTGGATTTTGGAGTAACACAGGGGTGTGTGGTGACCATGGAGATGGTGAATGGTCTGTGAGGTGCATACCCGGGGCATTCTCAGATATGCCAGTGCGGAAGAAATTCTCCAGGAAGGTAATCTGGAGCTTCCTGGAGAGCCTTGTAGTATTATGGGAACAGTGTGTGCCTGGGGTAAGGGGTGATTGAAGCTCCACTAAGTCAGAGATCACCCAAGGTGGAGTCACCCAAATGGAATGTGCTAAATACCAGTATCTGCAAGGAAAAAAATATGGACATACCAGAACATACTGTGAAAATAACCAGGCTTATTGTGTCGAATTCTTAATGATAAATTAAAGGAGCAAGGAAGTGAGTTAGGCAATGTGCTTATCTTACAGCAGATGTGGGGGAGGACAATAAATCACACCTTGCTTGCAGATAATTAGCACTACAAAGACCAGCAGATAGCTGAGTGGCGGCTCATGTCCAGCTTTTCATCCACCAGTACCCCCAAGTCCTTCTCCTCAGGGCTGCTCTCAATCCTGTCATCCTCCAGCCTGTATTGATACAGGAGGTTTCCCTGACCCACATGCAGGACCTTGCACTTGGCCTTATTGAACCTCATGACGTTCACATGCGTCCACTTCTCAAGCTTGTCCAAGTCCCTCTGGATGGCATCCCATCCCTCACGCGTGTCAACTGCACCACTCAGCTTGGCATCATCTGCAAACGTGCTGAAGGCGTACTTGATCCCACTGTCTGTGTCATTGATAAAGGTATTAATCAGGACACCACTTCTCACTGATCTCCATCTGGCCATTAAGCCGTTGACCACTACCCTCTGGATGCGACCACCCAGCGAATTCCTCATTCACCAAACAGTCCACCCATCAAATCCGTACCTCTCCAAGTCAGAGAGAAGGATGTTGTGAGGGACTGTGTCAAAGGCCTTAGAGAAGTCCAGACAGATGACATCTGTGGCTCTTCCCTTGTCCACTGATGTTGTCTCTCCATAGGTTGGTCAGGCAGGACTTGCCCTTGGTGAAGCCATGCTGGCTGTCTCGACTTAGCTCCCTGTCCCACATGTGCCTTAGCATAGCTTCTAGGAGGATCTGTTCCATGATCTTCCCAGGCACAGAGGTGAGGCTGACAGGTCGGTAGGTCCCAGGGTCCTCCTTTCTAGCCTTTTTAAAGATGGGTGCAGTGCTTCCCTTTTTCCAGTCACCAGGGGCTTCACCTGACTGCCGTGGCTTTCAAATATCATGGAGAGTGTCTTGGCAAATACATCAGCCAGTTCCCTCAGGACTGTGGCATGCATCACCTCAGGTCCCATAGACTTATGTAAGTTCAAGTTCCTCAGGTGCTCATGGACCTGATCTCTTACAGTTAGAGGGAATTTACTCCCCCAGTCCCTGCCTTGTGGTCCATCCACTCGAGAGTTGTGGGAAGAGAGGTTGCCAGTGAAGACTGAGGCAAAAATATTTTTGAGTAGCTCAGCTTTCTCCTCGTCTGTTACCAGTTTGCCAGTCTTGTTTATCATGGGGGGTACACTTTCTTTGACCTTCCTTTTCTGGCTGACACACCTATAGCAGCCCTTCTTATTATTCTTTGTGTCCCTTGCCAAGTTCAGCTGCAGCCACACCTTGGCCTTCCTGACCCAGCCCTACACAACCAGGCAGCGACCCTGTACCTCTTCCCAGGATACCTGTCCCTGCTTCCACTGCCTGTGCATTTCCTTCTTGACCTTTGACCAGCAGGTCTTGACTCAGCCATGGTGGTTTCTTGCCATCCAGGAGGAATAAGTGTGTTGTGGGAGTATGTCAGGGTTGAAGGCCCTTGCATATATCAGGGAACATGCAGATGTTTCCATCTTGTGTGCTTGCCTCAGGCTAGGAGATGCAAACGCCCAATGCTGGGGGAGGCCGTGCTCAGTCAAGCCCCATGAGCTGAGCTTACTCTCTTCCCCTCCTTCACTCTTGACAGTTGGATGGGCCTCAGGAAACATCCCTTAGCCTGGAAATTGCACTGACCTCCTGGACTGAGGTTCCATAACTGCTGGGGAAGTGGGAAGGACTTGTGATGATACACATGGGAGTTGAGGGAGAGACTGGTGTGTGTGTGTAGCAGTCATTGTGTTAAAGGCAGGAAGAAGGCTTGAATTAGAGGGGGAGGCGGGGTATCATGCTGAAGTGAAATACGTTCAGTTTGATTTTTTGAGGCAGCAGGAGGAGGACATGCATTTCAGGGCTGAAATATGGAGAGAAATAGCAGATTCAGGCAAGTCTATGTCTGTGACATCTTGGGTGCTCCAGGAGCATGAGCAGGGTGTTGGAAGAAGGCAGTTGTGGTGAAACTCACAGACACTGGCTATTCCTCAGGTAACCACAGCTTTTTATTTGAAGCAACAGTGAGTGAGGACAGAGGGACATGAGTAAAGCTTGGGAGATCCCAGCGTCAGAGCGAGGTGGGGAAACAGGGCAGCAGCTAAAGTCTGCAAGGAAACAAGTAGAGGCATAGGACAATGTAGACAGCCTGCAGTGGGGATGACCAAGGGCCTTGGTGTATCTGGGACCACCCCCTGCCAACAGATATGTGGTCTTTGTCCTCTTGGCTATGGCTGCTCTCCCTTCCACCGAGGCCCATGAGAAGATACCAGTTCCTTACAGCCGCAGGGCCTTGTGGCCTCCTCACCCACCCCCACATAGAGCCTGGCAGGTGTCCTATTTCTGTCCTGCACTCAACATTCCACACCTCCACATCACACTGCTCCCCAGAAGAGCCATGAGCATCCTGTGAGGCAACAGATCCCCATTCCCAGGGGATGGGGGCCAGGGCTCGGCTGTCCTGCTTGGCAAAACACATTAAGGGCTTTCACAGCCACATTCCACATTGGATTTTCAATCTGTCACCGGTTCCTCTGACTTCCTGCTTCAGCAGCCCCAGGGATAGTCTCCTTGTCTGGTCATTCCCTACATGGTCTCTTCTCAGTGATGGTCCTCAGTGGGGCTTGCTGAATTTTACTTCTCCAGAGGCTTGTTCTATCTCTCATGATCTTCAGTTCAGGAATTCAGTACCAGAGGGCTCACTAACATTCAAAACACCATAACAAGCCAAGACTCTGGGAATAATTTTCCTTTAAGTCTTCAATTGTGATGTGGTTAACTAGAGAGGTTTCAGGAGTGTAGTCAAAGTGAAAATATTTTATTACTAAACAAATAGAAGAAAATAATTTTTTGCTGTTTTCTTTTTTCCTGTTTCACGTTAGTTGATATCACACAGACAGACACAGAATCACACAGAATGTTAGGGATTGGAAGGGACCTCGAAAGATCATCTAGTCCAATCCCCCTGCCGGAGCAGGATTGCCTAGACCATATCACACAGGAACGCGTCCAGGCGGGTTTTGAATGTCTCCAGAGAAGGAGACTCCACAACCTCTCTGGGCAGCCTGTTCCAGTGTTCAGTCACCCTCACCGTAAAGAAGTTTTTCCTCATATTTATGTGGAACCTCCTGTGTTCCAGCTTGCACCCATTGCCCCTTGTCCTGTCAAGGGATGTCACTGAGAAGAGCCTGGCTCCTTCCTCATGACACTTGCCCTTTACATATTTATAAACATTAATGAGGTCACCCCTCAGTCTCCTCTTCTCCAAGCTAAAGAGACCCAGCTCCCTCAGCCTCTCCTCATAAGGGAGATGTTCCACTCCCTTAATCATCTTCGTGGCTCTGCACTGGACTCTCTCTAGCAGTTCCGTGTCCTTCTTGAAGTGAGGGGCCCAGAACTGGACACAATACTCCAGATGCAGCCTCACCAGGGCAGAGTAGAGGGGGAGGAGAACCTCTCTTGACCTGCTAACCACACCCCTTCTAATACACCCCAGGATGCCATTGGCCTTCTTGGCCATAAGGGCACACTGCTGGCTCATGGTCATCCTGTTGTCCACTAGGACCCCCAGGTCCCTTTCCCCTACGCTGCTCTCCAACAGGTCTGTCCCCAAATTGTACTGGTACATGGGGTTGTTCTTGTCCAGATGCAGGACTCTACACTTGCCCTTGTTATATTTCATTAAATTTCTCCCCGCCCAACTCTCCAGCCTGTCCAGGTCCCTCTGAATGGCTGCGCAGCCTTCCGGTGCGTCAGCCACTCCTCCCAGTTTGGTGTCATCAGCGAACTTGCTGACAGTGCACTCTATTCCCTCATCCAAGTCACTAATGAATATACTGAATAGAACTGGTCCCAGTACTGACCCTTGAGGGACTCCGCTAGACACAGGCCTCCAACTGGACTCTGTCCCATTGACCACCACTCTCTGGCTTCTTTCCTTCAGCCAGTTCACAATCCACCTCACCACACGATCATCCAGACCACACTTCCTCAGTTTAGCTGCGAGGATGCTGTGGGAGACCGTGTCAAACGCTTTACTGAAATCGAGATAGACCACATCCACAGCTTTACCATCATCTATCCACCGGGTTACATCCTCATGAAAGGCTATCAAGTTGGTTAAGCATGACTTCCCCTTGGTGAAGCCTTTCTGAGTGCCCCTAATGATCCCCCTATCCTTGATGTGCCTAGAGACAGCATCAAGAACAAGTTGTTCCATCACCTTTCCGGGGATGGAGGTGAGGCTGACCGGTCTACAGTTACCCGGGTCCTCCTTCTTGCCCTTTTTGAAGACTGGAGTGACATTCGCTTTCCTCCAGTCCTCAGGCACCTCTCCCGTTGCCCACGACTTAGCAAAGATGATGGAGAGTGGCCTAGCAATGACTTCCGCCAGCTCCCTCAGCACCCACGGGTGCATCCCATCAGGGCCCATGGATTTATGGACGTCCAGATTGCTTAATTGGTCCCTGACCCAGCCCTCATCTACCAAGACAGATTCTTCCTCTATCCTGACTTCTTCTGGGGCCTCAGGTGTCCGGGGCTCCTCAGGACAGCCTCCAGCAGTATAGACAGAGGCAAAGAAGGCATTCAGTAACTCCGCCTTCTTTTTATCCTCTGTCTCCAGGGCCCCCACCTCATTCATCAGTGGGCCTACATTGCCTCTAGTGTTGGCTTTACCTGCAATGTATTTGAAGAAGCCCTTTCTGTTGTCCTTGACCTCTCTTGCAAGGTTTAATTCCAAGGAGGCCTTAGCTTTCCTAGTTGCCTCCCTACATCCTCTGACAACAGACTTCTATTCCTCCCAAGTGGCCAGCCCCTCCTTCCATGATCTGTACACCCTCTTCTTCCACTTGAGTTTGCCCAGCAGTTCCCTGTTTAACCATGCAGGTCTCCTGGTACCCTTCCTTGACTTCCTACCTGCTGGGATGCTCTGATCTTGAGCTCGGAAGAAGCAGTCCTTGAATGCTAACCAACTCTCTTGGGCCCCCTTACCTTCTAGTACCCTGTCCCATGGGATTTCCCCTAGCAATTGCTTGAAAAGGCCAAAGTTGGCCCTCCTGAAGTCCAGGGTTGTGATTCTGCTAGCTATTCTGTTCCTGTCACATGAGATCCTGAACTCTACCATCTCATGGTCACTACAACCAAGGCTGCCCTCAACCTTCACCGCTTCAACTAGACCCTCCTTGTTAGTGAGGATCAGATCCAGCAGCGCTCCTCTCCTAGTTGGCTCATCCACCATTTGCATCAGAAAGTTATCATCAATGCACTGGAGGAACCTCCTGGACTGAGGATGGCTGGCTGAGTAGGCCTCCCAGCAAATATCAGGGTAGCTGAAATCCCCCATGACAACCAGACCCTGTAATTGCGAGACTGTTCTCAGCTGCCTGTAGAAGGCCTCATCACCCTCCTCATCCTGATCTGGTGGCCTGTAATAGACACCCACAACAGTATCACCCCTGCCAGCCTGCCGCTTAATTCGCACCCACAACCTCTCAACTCGCTCCTGATCCGCCCCTGGACAGAACTCAATACATTCTAGCTGCTCACTCACATAAAGAGCAACTCCACCACCTCTCCTTAGCGGCCTGTCTTTCCTGAACAGGACATAGCCATCCATGACCACATTCCAGTCATGCGAGGCGTCCCACCAAGTCTCTGTGATTGCCACTAGATCATAGCCCCCCGACCGAACACGGATTTCCAACTCCTCCTGTTTATTCCCCATGCTGCGTGCATTGGTGTACAGGCATTTCAGGGAGCGAGCTGAGCACACCGATTTCACCGTAGGGGGATGAGAGGCCTCCTGGTCTACCTCAACACTAGAGCATTGCCCCAGTGGTGCAAGCCCAGCTACTACCCCATCCCCCTTCGAATCTAGTTTAAAGCTCTCCGAATGAGCCCTGCTAATTCCTGTCCCAGAACCCTTTTGCCCCTACGACATAAGCCTTTCCCATGTATTACAGTCACACCTGGTGTCTTATAAAACCAGCCATTATCAAAGAACCCAAAGCCCTGCCTGTAGCACCAGTCTCGTAGCCAGGCATTTATAGAGACAATCCTACTATTCCATCCCATGTCATCACCTGAAAATGGAAGGAGGGAGGAGAAAACAACTTGTGCCCCAGACTCTTTCACCAACCGTCCTAGGGCCTTGTAGTCTTTCTTCATCCCCCTCAGACTACGGGACACAGCTTCTTCCCCACCTGTCTGGAAGATCAGCAGGGGGTAGTAGTCTGTGGCCTTCACCAGGTTGGGGAGTTGCCTGGTGATATCCCTGATTCGGGCTCCAGGCAGGCTGCAGACCTCCCTGTGATGGGGGTCAGCTCTGCATATTGGGCCCTCAGATCCCTTTAGGAAGGAGTCACCAACCACTAAAACTCTTCTCTTCTTCCTTGTGGAGGAGGTAGCTATACGCCTGTCAGGTTTTTCTGACTGTGATGGGACCTCTGATATAGGTTGCCTCTCCACCACATCCCCATTGGACCGGCTGTATTCCACTAGGGCTTCATATCTATTGCTCAGAGACCCCTGTGGAGGCAAGGTAGGCAAGGAGGGCACTCGCCTTTTGCCACCGCCATAGACTTGCCTCCGCTCACTCCTCTCCTCTAGGTTATCGTTTTCCACCTGAGAGGGGCAGAGTACAGGGGTCCCTCGATCCTCGGACCTCTCCGGCACGTGCTCCCATTTTTGTTGCAGGGAAGGCAGAGCCTGGCTCCACCAGTCTATCTCCATTTCAGCCTCCCTAATGCTCCTAAGCCTTTCTGCTTCGGCTTGAAGCCTTTCAACCTGGCTTTGCAGATGTGCCGCTCGGCCGAGCAGATCATCTACCTGCTCACAGCGCACACAGCCCCCTGACACCACAGAGACGCTGTAGCATTCCCTGCAGCCTGCGACCTGCACCATCGCCTCCTTCCGTGGGAGCTCTGCCTGGGTTCCCACATCCATTTTGGTCTTCTTCCGCTGGGTAGATACCATTGTTCTTTCACTGAGCTGGGAAATACCTGCTGGTGACACCCCTGGTTCACAGCTCCTTGGCACCTTCCTCGCCTTGTGCACTGGGAGGGAGTCAGAGCCCTCCCCAACGAGCTGCAAACGGCTGCGGCCTCTCCCGCCCTGGGACACACCCAGTCACAGCTGAGTCTCCCTCTCCCTTCTGGCCAGGGACTACTCCCTGCCCTCCAGGAGACTTTTTATCACCCGATCACAGGGGGGTGGTGCGTTTAAATCGCTTAAATCGCCCGCGGTGCCTCCGGCTACGCCCCCTCCTCTCCTGATTTGTTGCCGGGAACTTCCGGGTTAGGGTCTGGGGTGGGGGGGAAGCAGCTCGGGACTGATGCTCGCGGGGGGGTCCTCGGTGGGGGCCCAGAGTATGAAAACCACCCGGTTAAGCCCGATGTCACCCTCGCCCCCGCACTAACCTCAAGTCGCTGCCGCCGCTTTCGCTGCTGCCGCCGCTGTCAGTGGGCATATCACTGTGGGCCTCCAAGCGCCAGTCCCCAAATGAGGCCCAGAGCACAGTGCTATCAAGAGGCCCACGTCACACCCGAGGAAAACAAATGTGACTCTATCTTCAAGAAGGGACAAAAGGAGGACTCAGGGAATGACAGGTTGGTCAGCCTCACCTCAGGCTCTCCTTGAGCTGAAGGAGCAGCTAATACTTTAAACCATTTCCAGGTGCATGAAGGACTATAATGTCATCAGGAGCAGTCAGCATGGCTTCACTAAGGGGAAGTAATTTTTATCTGACCTGATAACCTTCTCCAATTACATGCCTGGCTTGGTACATGAGGAGAGAAGAGTGGCTATTGTCTACTTGGATTTCAGAAAATCTTTTGACACTATCATCTTCCACAATATCCTCACAGAGAAGCTGTTAAAGTCTGGGCTGTATAAGAAGAAAGTGAGGTGGACTGAAAACTGGCTGAAGGGTCAGGCCCAGACAGTGGTGATCAGTGGCATAAAATTTAACCATTCACTGCTGGTTGTTCTCCTTCAGGGTCCCACCTCCAGTCACAAAGGCCTGGGAGAAGACAGAGCCAAAGAAGCCATTAAGTACCTCAGCCCTGTCTGCTCCTGCTCTAATTAAGCTCAGCAACAGGCACACATTATACTTCTCCATTCTTTTACTCTTAATGAAGTAGTATCAGCTCATGAGGCTACCCTTACCCTCCCCTGCAAGTATCAAGTCAATGGGAGCTTTGCCTTTGGCATCATCCCTGCATCCATGGACAAGGTTTCTAAATTCCTCTTTGCAGCTTCCCCTGCTTCCACCTCCTGTGTGCTGCCTTTTTGCCAGGGAACTCAGTCAGTTTATACCAGCAGCCTCGGAGATGGTTGCTTCCCTCCATGGCTATGCACATAGATCATTCTTGTCCTTGGAGGAGGATGCCCTGTAAGGCCTATCAGATTTCCTGAGCTCCTTCACCCTTCAGAGCTGCTTCCCATGGCACCACCAATATCAGTCTCCCAAGTATGTCAAGGTCTTGTCTGGAGTCCACCCATCTGTGTTCCACTACTGGTCTTCCTCACTCCTCTTTGGCAACTTGGACCCCACTATTTCTTGGTCACAACAGCTGAGGCAGACACTGATGGTCAAGTGACTGACCAAGTCCTGTCCTTGTCCTGACCAAGTCTTCCTTGTTGGCCAGGACCAGAGCCAGGTGAGTATGACCCTTGCTGACCCACCTGGCAGCTGTCTTAACAAGTTGTCCCAAGATCCTCCAGACTGTTGGCACCCTGTTTATCTTGCCTGGCCAGCGAATGCCGGGGCAGTTACTGTCCCCAGTATGAACCTGCTCATTGACCTGAGACTTCCTCAGGTTGCTCAGAGAAGACTTCTTCTGCTTCCTCACCCTCATCAAGTAGTTTATAACTGCCAAGACAATGTCACCTGTACTGACTTCTCCTCTCATCCTCACACACAAAAGCCAACAAAACCTGTTGCCTGTCTCGCTGAGGAGCTCCATATATCGAAGCTGCTCCTTCACACAGAGGGCGTCCCCCTGGTCATCATCCTCCCTGTCAGTCCCTCCAGCAGAGCCTGTATCTTCCGTTGCAACACCCCAGCTCAGCAAGCTCTCCCACCACAACTCATTGAACCCAAAAACATCACAGTCCTGTGACAAGTCATGGGGCTTCAGCTCCTCCTGCCTGTGCTCCAGATCCTCCTGCCCATGCACATTTGGGCCTCAGCACCTTAGCTGTTGCACCAGGATGCAGGACAGACTTCTCCCAGGGAAACCTGAGCACTGCTCCTCACCAGAAGACCATTGCACATCGAGCAGTTAGTGATGCACTGCACAGATCCCTTGGCCGCGAGACAATCTCAGCATCTCGTTGCACCGTGGATCCTGCAGGCAGCTCCCCCTCGGTACTGACCATTCCGCCACTTGTGTGACCTTATCTCTGTCTAACAGTGCAGCAAGAAGTTCTCATGAGAACACCATTTCTGTTTGAGTCAAGAGAAGATGAATAGAGTTGTGACCTTGTAAGGAAATACAATAAGCGCTTGAATGATTAAACTGGGAGACTCACTCCTATGGACAGAGTCTGCATGACAAGATGCGTATGGGTGGAGCCCCTTTCAATGCTACATGACCCAGGCATCCCGCCACCTAACAAGAAGAAAGATCATCTATACTATTCTCCCCTTATAATCTTAGCCCTAACAGCATTTTAAAGGATACCTCACAGAGGCTGAGTCCCTTTCTTACTGGGATCGTAACAGACCTGCACCTCCTGGTAAAAAACTCTCTAGGCACACATAGATGCAGCACCTCTGGTCCCATGGAATGATAAGGATGTAGTTTGCCCAAGTGATCCTTGTCTTGATCCCCATCCACTGCTGGTTGTTCTCCTGCAGAGTCCTGCCTCGAAGCTCAAAGGCCTGGGAGACCTTGCTGGTGGTAATTGAGGCAAAGAGGACATAGAATATCTCAGATCTATCTGCACCTACTCCTGCTGCATTCAGCAGAGGTCCCACATTAGCTCTGTTTCTTCTTTAACTGTTCCTGAAGTAGGAGAAGCTCATCTTGGTGCCCTTGAATGCCTTTTTCAGTTTCAATTGAGTTTTGATATGAACCATTGCTGTGCTTGGATTATGCTGTCCTTGAAGGCAAGATGTATCCAGGCACACTGAAAATGATTGGTGTGTTCCTTGACTGTATCATCAAGGGTGTGAGAAAGAACCCAGCGTGCTATGTTTTGTGTCCATGCAATGCCTGCAGCTCTTGGGTAGAAGAAGCGAAAGACTGTGCCTCTCTGATGGCACCTGATGACTGATACCTCTGACTGATTGCATCAGTCAATGTCACACAGGCACCAAATCACACTCTCTGTGATGCTGTCTGGGGTGTCTGTCCTGCACCCACTGAACAGGAATTGCTTTCTTGTAAGTCCTCTGCTGTCCCTGCAAGCCCTGGCATCTCATGTAGATCTGTGGGCCTGGATGTGAACACTAACTTGAGTAGCTGCCCTGAATTCTGATAGGCAATGTGGGGCTGAACATGAAACTACTGCCAGTGCAGTCTGGAGAGACCTAGTAAATACAGCTGGTGGAGAAGAGAAAGAGAGAGCCTGAGCTCTCCCTGTGGCACATGACTCCAGTTGTTCAGAAGAATAATTCTGTAGGCTGCCCTGACCGTAATGAGTGGGAACATGTTCAGTTGCCCTTAATTTGGGCATCAGCTGTCATTTCAGGTGGCCAAAGAAAATACCCAGCAGCCTCTAAGAAGACTCCCTCTGATGTTGGCCTGTCTCTATGAACTGCTCTGTTAGAGCTTGCAGTTACCTGCACATCTTCAACCACCCCTGACACCTTCAATGTCACCAGGCTGGTGTCAGAACAGCCCAGTCCTTCCCTCCATCTCCATTAATCACCATGGGGGCTGAGACAAGGAGCTCACATACAGGTGCCTATTTTGTGCCCACCTGAACACCTGAGGCAAGAGGAATCCCACCTCCTGTGGGTTTGTGGTGTGCATGGGAGGGGGCTGAGTCCCCTTCTAGCCTCAGGAATACAAACCCACAAAGGAGATGCTTCTATTGACTCATCTGCATCCCTTCCCTCAGCAGGGGTAAAGGAGATCCCTCCTGGTCCGTTTCCTGTCTAATGATGGGACAAGGAAATGTCAGTCTTAGACCTCACTCTGTCTCTCGAGAGGAGAAATGTGACCTGCTGGAAAGAAGTGTCTCTCCACAGCTGCCACATGAAACATCAGTGACTGCATCAGCCTGTTTCACAGCAGGTTCCTCTGGAGCCCCAGGGACACCTGGAGGGAGCCCAGAGGGGACACAGGAAGAGACACCTTGGGCTGGTCCCTCTGCTGCTGAGCTGGGCTGGGCTCCTGGGATGGAGGGAGCTCATGGCAAGTGGGCAGCGCTGCAGAGAGACAGCTCTGCCCAGGAGCAGCTCCTCTGCAGAGCGCAGCAGGGCTGAGGGCACTGCCTGCAGCCAGCGAGGGGAGAGGAGTCAGGCAGAGAGAGGTTAAAGGCAGTGTGGGGTGGGAGGGTGCTGAGAGCTCACTGGGGGAGAAATCTTCACAACCCTCGACACGGTAAGTCTCTGGCTGCAAGACAATGCAGGAGCAGTTCCTGGTGGGATGACCTGAAGCTGCTGCATCCCACAGTTTACAGGAGCTGTCAGGATGTCTCTCACAGTATCTCTGTTATAGAGGAGAAGAACATGCTCCACAGCAGGGCTTCCCTGCTGCACGGTCAGAGGGACAGAGCATGACGGCTGCCTTCTGCTGGGGACAACTGCAGGGGTGTGCAGCCAGGGGTGCCCAGAGCTGTCCTTCAGAGCAGGGTCCCTGCACCCCAGGGGTCTTTGTGCCAGGGCAGGGACTCTGCTGCCTGCCAGGGTCAGCACTCATCCTGCCCAGGGAGCTCCCTGTGGTGCTGCAGGGAGAAGTTGTGGGTGGAAGGAGTGAGCCCAGGCAGGGCAGGGTCCTTCTGCTGTCGAGAGGGTGCTGTGTGGGCCAGGGCTGCTCACAGCTCCAGATCAGCACTAGGACACTTGCAAGGGGATGTTTCAATAGGAAGATCAAGGGAGGGTTTAGTATAAAGAGAAAGAGATTTCCTGAGTCTGTGTTTTCAGTTTCCTAATTTCAGGGCAGGGACAGGAGAGGGAGTGGGGGAAAAGAGAAATAGAAAAATGTTCTCAGGTTTGAATATGTCATTGAGACTCCTGAGCTGTATCTTTGAGTGGTCAGTAGGTCTGCTAGGAGCCTCCTAAAGTGCCTTCAGCCACTCCTCTGCCCATGGACACCATCATCATCACCTTTGCTGGACCCGTCAGGGTGTTCTGCCCTTCTGAACCTCCAAACAGGACCATGCACGCAGCCAGTGCCCTGCAAACAGGCAGGTTTGTGTAGGTGAGTGCACAGAGGTTGCAATGGGGTCTGTGAGTGCTGACAGGGAAACACCTCCCAGGAGGAAAATCTCCAGGCAGCAGGGATGTGATCTGGGAATGAGAGGAAACTAAAATTAGAAATATTGTGGGAGGGGGAACTGAGAAAACGCCGTGTGACCCCCTCCAATGCAGACCCCTTCTCTGAGCAAGCCCCCTTGCCTCCTCTCCCACCCACCAAAGCCTCTGCCCTCAGGGCCGTGGGGTCCAGGACATGAACCCCCTCCTGTGCAGCCAGAGCTCCAGCAGAGCCGTGGTGCAGCTCTCCAGCCACGTGCCCAGTTCCCTCTGCAGAGCACAGGGGCTGAGAGCAGCTGCCCGGCAATGCTGGTGTGTGGGAGGTGGCGTGCACAGCTGGGTCAGGGTACCGCTGTCCTGAGGGCCCGGCTGCCTCTGCCCTGGCCTCTCCCAGCCACACCCTCACTGGATTTTCCCTTGTTTCTCCACTTGTCTCTGTTATTGCTGTGGTTATTTCATTCTTGCTGCCAGGCTCTCTGGGGAGGTGGAGTTTCAGCTGCAGAGTCACACACTGATCTTGTGGGTCCTTTCATGCAGGTGTGTCCATGGGAACAAGTGTCCCAGCTTTCCTCCCATCTCTGGGATCTGGTCAGTACAGTGTGTGGGGCTGGGATATGAGCTGACTCCTACTGAGATGCCCTTGTTAGGACACTTGGCTGTCCCCTGGAGATGTCCTTCCAAGGTGCAAGCTGCCCTCAAGGATGCAAACCTATCTCATAGCACCTCTGTTTTATCTTAAAGCCCCATGGAGAATGCAAAGCCTCTGGAACTGAGGAAATGCTGTTGGGTTGGTGAAATAAGGCATGAGTGTCGTGGACTAGAAGTGGGCTGCTGGTACCTGGAGAAAGGGTGAGACATTTAGTGGTCTGCAGTGGATCCCTCTGCTCTCAGAAGTATCTGATTCTTTTTCAGGGTAACATGGGAGTGTGATAACCCTCCATGTGAGAAAGGTGCAAGCCCAGAGAAACTGGGAACTTGATGGAGTGACAGACCAGCTCCTCTCACTCTGCACTAAGCCACAGGCAATCCTCTTCCTTTGCAGGACTCACTCTGTTCTCCCTGAGTGCAGCAGAAATGCTGAGGGTTTCTGACATCCAAGAATACTCCTCAAGTGAGATGGAGGGGGAGCTGTAAGAGAACCTGGAACTCTTAAACTGCCTTCTGCCCTCCCTGTTCCTTAGCACTGGGGGTGCTGATGCCGACAGGCTGTTAACAACAGTTTCATAGGACAAAGTTGTCCACCAGGACCGGTCCCTGCCCCGACCCACTTCTGCAGAGCGGGGCTGATGATCGAGAGCCCATGGGCAGATGCCCTGCTCTTCATTGCAGTCTCGGACAGCACCAATCAAGGCTCCAGACAGAGCTGAAGGAAGTTCTCCTAGATAAACAAAAGAATGTCTGTGTGTTACAGGGGGGGAAACTATTGGAAATGGCTTTCAATTTGCTTAGAGAAGTCACCACTAAATTGTCACTGTCTTTTTCTCCTATGACAGGTCCTCATGCCCAGAGGCAGCAGATGTCCAACAGCAGCTCCATCACCCAGTTCCTCCTGGCATTCACAGACACACGGGAGCTGCAGCTCTTGCACTTCTTTCTCTTCCTGGGCATCTACCTGGCTGCCCTCCTGGGCAATGGCCTCATCATCACCGCTGTAGCCTGTGACCACCGCCTCCACACCCCCATGTACTTCTTCTTTCTCAACCTCTCCCTTCTTGACCTCAGCTTCATCTCCACCACTGTCCCCAAATCCATGGCCAATTCCCTCTGGGACACAAGGGCCATCTCCTATGCAGGTTGTGCTGCCCAGGTCTTTTCCTTTCTGTTTTTGATGTCAGCAGAATATTCCTTTCTCACCATCATGGCCTATGACCGCTACGTTGCCATCTGCAAACCCCTACACTATGGGACCCTCCTGGGCAGCAGAGCTTGTGTCCACATGGCAGCAGCTGCCTGGGCAAGTGGGTTTCTCAATGCTGTGCTGCACACGGCCAACACATTTTCACTACCCCTCTGCCAAGGCAATGCCCTGGACCAGTTCTTCTGTGAAATCCCCCAGATCCTCAAGCTCTCCTGCTCACACTCCTACCTCAGGGAAGGTGGGCTTATTGTAGTTAGTGCCTGTTTATCTTTTGGGTGTTTTGTTTTCATTGTGCTGTCCTATGTGCAGATCTTCAGGGCCGTGCTGAGGATCCCCTCTCAGCAGGGACGGCACAAAGCCTTTTCCACGTGCCTCCCTCACCTGGCTGTGGTCTCCCTGTTTCTCAGCACTGTAGCATTTGCCCACCTGAAGCCCCCCTCCATGTCCTCTCCATCACTGGATCTGGTGATGGCAGTTCTGTACTCGGTGGTGCCTCCAGCAGTGAACCCCCTCATCTACAGCTTGAGGAACCAGGAGCTCAAGGATGCCATTAGGAAAGTGATTGCACAGACATTTTTCAGTATTGATAAAATTACCACCTCTCTCCACAAATGACACCCAGAGTATCTGACTCCAGCGTGTCTTTTTTTTTTCTTGTTTGTTAAATTTATTTATATATAATTATAATTGTCATTATTGCTGCTGTCATTGTCATTCATGGTTATTACAGTCCTACAAAGTTTTTTCATTTGTCTCACTACATCTGATCCACGTACTTTCTTTGTGTCAGCAGGTACCCTGGTGTGTCTGACAGTGGCTCAGAGGGGGCTGTCTCATAGCTTCTCTGTAACAAAATGTGATCTCCCCAGTGCAGTACACTCATGCCAGGCTCTTCCTCCAAAGAGGCCTGAGGAACTGCACCCCTGAAATACCTCTTCCGCCATGTGTTCGGGACTGAAAAGCTCAGACCTTTTTAGAGACATAGGACTGGGATTAGGAGTCACCAGTTGTTGCCTGGTGGAAGTGAAGATGGTGAGTGTAACTGAGGGACGTGCCCAGGGATTTCCCACAGGTGACATTAAGGACACCCACCCTCTGGGAGAGCAATCTGGAGCTGCCTGGAGAGCATGGTGGTTCTTCAGGGTCAGCATGTTCCTGGGGTTGTGTAGGGTTAGAAGAGTTGGGCAAAGATGAGGTTTGGGACCTTAAGCACAGGACATGTGCAGACGTCCTCTGGGCACTCTCTAGTTCCACACCGCCTTTCTAGAGCAGAAATTCCCACAGAGGGACACACTAGTCCAGACTTCACCACGCCACATCTCAGTGGAGGAGGTTGAAAACTCAAGATGCCTGGGGTAGCCACGATGTTCCTAACACAGCCCCATATGCAGTTGGCCTTGTTCAGGGTGAGCTTGCACCACTGGCTCACATGGCATCCCTTGTAGCACTGTCCTGGTTTGGCCCAAACCAGGCCAATTAGTCTTAAAGAAACCAAGGTCACCGCTAAATTCCTCACTGTTTACGAGTGAAGAGCCGAAAGGGGGTTGCACCTGCAGGGAGGAGCAGACAGGGCAGGTGACCCAAGATTGACCAACGAGGTATTCCATCCCATACACGTCATTCTCACTTTCCTATTTATCACTAACCCACTGCCTCCTGGAGGTAGGGCCCAGGAGGGAGGGGCCCTCCTGTCTCCCACTGATTGGTACCAGCTTTGCCAATTCTCCAGTTAAAAGCCTGCAGGTGTAATGGCAGGGGGAGCTACAGCATTTTCTCCTCTGCTTGTGCTGGGGGGAACAACTCTGCCTGAGGAGGATTTCCAAGCTCTCGATCTTGGTTTTGTATATATATGTATATATTTGATTATTTCTGTTATTCTTATTATACTCTTTTTCATTACTATAGTTTATTAAAACTGTTTTAACTTTCCAACCCATATGTCTCTCTCCCTTTTCCCTTTCCCTTGGGGGGAGGGGGGAGAGGGTTAACAGAGAGTGTCTGCCACCAGGTTAATAGCTGACCCAGCTTTAAACTGTGACAGATTTATTGGTGCCCAACGTGGGGCTCAAGAGAAGCTCCAACAGGTTGCTCTGATAAGTTGAATCCTGGCTCTGGTGGGAGGAGACCCAGAGAGCTCAGCTGAGAGAATAACAGATTTCTTCCTTTGAGATTTACGAGGGGTTGGAAATTAAAACAGATAGGGAAGATGCTGATGTCATTTTTGAGTACTGTGTTATCTCGTCTTTTTATGGAGTTTCTTTCACAATTGAGTATTGCAATGAAGCCTTACCTGCCGTGGACACTGTGTTATTGTTTGCTTCTTATGAATGTTTACATGCAGTTTAGCAGTGGGCGCTGGTTGAAATGTATTGTTTTGGTATGGGGTTTGATACTGATTTATGCTGGGATAAACTGGGTGGTTCCTATTCCGATCTCTTATCTCTATGACACAATGATGGGCAGCTTTAATCGTGAATCAGTAGCAGCGACTTCATCTGCACGCTCCAGGCGTCCTTTAGCTGATTGTGTTAATGATTACACTTCCAGTTTTACTTCGGGAAATAGTACCTTCTCCTTTTCTGCCAAGCTGATTCCACTAGATTTTGCGAAATTAGGATGGTGCTGTCTAGGTGGCATGTTTTTATTTTCCGTTGTCCTGAATGTGTTTCTGATGTGGGATAAGATTAAATATCGGTGCAGGGACAGTTGTAGATGTTATGCAGCCACCTCAGATCCTACAGCGTGTGCTGCCGCTACAGCCACAAAATCCACTGAAATCTCGGCAGCTTGCACCACAGCTGCTACACCCCCCCAAGATGGCCACTGCAGCTACTCAGACTCTAACAAGTCTCAGCACTCCCACGACAGCCACTGCATCTACTCATACCCCAGCATCTATCGAATCTGTACCAATTGCTCCTGTAACCAGGAAGAAATACCAAAAGAAATCAGCTCATGAAGAGAAGGATGATGACTCAGAGCCTTCTAAGGCAGAGCCATCATATGACCCAGGTGAGGGCCCTTCTCAGGCAGAGTTAGGGCCCGACACAGATGGGGGTTTCCTCGATCGTCCTTTTAAAGCAGATCCATCACAGAAGAAAGGTCCTTCTAAAGCAGAACTATCACAAGAGGAGGACTCGGACGTAGAGATAACCTACCACTCCTTATCCCTGAAGGACCTGAGAAATATAAGGAAAAACTTCAGCCGTTATGACAGTGAACCTATTATTACCTGGCTGCTCCGATGCTGGGATAATGGGGCAGATAGCATGCAATTAGATGGCAGAGAAGCCAGACAGTTGGGATCCCTGTCCAGAGATGGTGGTATTGATAAGGCGCTCGCAAGAAAGTCAAACACTATCAGTCTCTGGAGGCGACTCTTGTCAGCTGTAAAGAGCAGGTATCCCTATAAAGATGATGTTATGAGCCACCTAAGCAAATGGATCACTATAGAAAAAGGTATTAACTACCTTAGAGAACTGGCTGTGCAAGAGATCATTTATAGACACCCACGGGAAATTGTAGATCCTGATGAAGTGGAATGCAACCGATCCATGTTCCGGAAGGTTGTGAAGAATGCTCCCCCGACATATACCCATACATTGTCAATATTAGTATGGGGAGAAGATGATATGGCACGTTCTACTGTGAGTAAAATGGCTAACTGTATGCGACAGTATGAAGATAGGATTTCTTCCCCACTGCAGGCACGCATCTCGGCTGTGGAAAAACTGACTAAGGAGAACAAGGACTCATTTAAACAACTGTCAGACATACTGTCCAGGATCGAGAATAAACTTGACACTCTACCTATACAGGCGTGCGTTGCAGCTGTTAAGAGAAAACGTTCTCCTACAGGACCAGCTCAAAGGAAACGGAACACATCAAGAGGTATCCTGTGGTTTGCCCTGCATGGTTATGGGGAGGACATGAGCAGATGGCATGGACAACCTACCAGTACCCTACAGGCACGAGTACGTGAGTTGCAAGATAAAAGAAATACCAGAGAGAATTTTTCTAGGAGGATGGCTGCTCCAGTTACCAGTGAGCAGGACCCCAGTCAGGGTAGATTGGCCTCAAATCACTTTTTCCCAAGTGTGAATAGGAGAAATGAAGGTCCAGTCCCTGTGAGCAGCACGAATCCATTTCTTAATTGAGGTGACACATGCTGAAGAAGCCCCACCATATAATGAACTACCAGAGGATGAGAAGCAGTATGCCCTGTTCACCGATGGATCCTGCCGTCTTGTAGGAAAGCATCGGAAGTGGAAAGCTGCTGTATGGACTCCCATACGACGAGTCACAGAAGCCACAGAAGGACAAGGTGAATCAAGTCAATTTGCAGAGGTAAAAGCCATCCAGCTGGCTTTAGACATTGCTGAACGAGAAAAGTGGCCAAGGCTGTATCTTTATATTGACTCATGGATGGTAGCAAATGCCTTGTGGGGGTGGTTAAAGCAGTGGAAGCGAAGCAACTGGCAGCGCAAAGGTAAACCTATTTGGGCTGCTGAACTGTGGTAAGATATTGCTGCTCAGCTAGAGAAACTAGTCGTGAAGGTACGTCATGTAGATGCTCACGTACCTAAAAGTCGGGCAACTGAGGAACATCGAAACAACCAACAAGCGGATCAAGCTGCTAAAGTGTTCCAAATAGATTTGGACTGGGAACATAAAGGTGAACTATTTTTAGCTCGGTGGGCTCATGACACTTCAGGTCATCAAGGGAGAGATGCAACATACAGATGGGCTCATGACCGAGGGGTGGACTTAACCATGGACTCTATTGCACAGGTTATCCATGATTGTGAAACATGCGCCGCAATTAAGCAAGCCAAACGGTTAAAACCTTTGTGGTATGGGGGGCGGTGGTTGAAATATAAATATGGGGAGGCCTGGCAAATTGACTACATCACACTCCCTCAAACCCGCCAGGGTAAACGTTATGTGCTTACCATGGTGGAGGCGACCACCGGATGGTTGGAAACATACTCTGTGCCCCATGCCACTGCCCGGAACACTATTCGGGGCCTTGAAAAGCAAATCTTGTGGCGACACGGCATGCCAGAGAGAATTGAGTCGGACAATGGGACTCATTTCAAAAACAGTCTCATAGACAACTGGGCCAAAGAGCACAGCATCGAATGGGTATATCACATCCCCTATCATGCACCAGCCTCTGGGAAAATTGAACGGTATAATGGGCTGTTAAAAACTACCCTGAAAACAATGGGGGGTAGAACCTTTAAAAACTGGGATAAGCATTTGGCACAAGCCACCTGGCTAGTGAACACCAGGGGATCTATCAATCGAGCTGGCCCTGCTCAGTCAGACCTTCTACATACAGTAGAAGGAGATAAAGTCCCTGTGGTGCATGAAAGGAATCTGTTGGGAAAAACTGTCTGGGTTCTTCCTGCTACGGGCAAAGGTAAACCCATTCGTGGGATTGCTTTTGCTCAGGGACCTGGATGTACTTGGTGGGTGATGTTGCAAGATGGTGAAGTCCGATGTGTCCCTGAAGGTGATCTGATGCTGGGTGAGACTACTTAATTCTGAACTGTATGTTGTTGCTGCATAATACTAACAGTGTTCATAAGTGTCTTTCAGGTTAAGACAGTGGTGATGAGACCGGAGCTAGCTGCAAGTGGCGTTCAGTAACCTCCTCGAGATTGACATTTTGAACCTGCAACCCATGGGCATGAACTGTGACAAAGCTCATACCATCTCTCCTGCCCTGAGAGACTGCTAGCCAGATGGAAACCCACAATCCTGAACTAAATGAACTTGATGAACTTTTTGCATAAAGATGAATCATAAACTAGTGATATGTGTATATATATATTTGAAAATGAAAAGGTAGTGGTGATCTGAGTATGACGTGAATGGTATGGAATAAGGGGTGGAATGTCCTGGTTAGGCCCAAACCAGGCCAATTAGTCTTAAAGAAACCAAGGTCACTTCTAAATTCCTCACTGCTTATGAGTGAAGAGCCAAAGGGGACTCGCACCTGCAGGGAGGAGCAGACAGGGCAGGTGACCCAAGATTGACCAATGAGGTATTCCATCCCATACATGTCATTCTCACTTTCCTGCTTATCACTAACCCACTGCCTCCTGGAGGTGGGGCCCAGGAGGGAGGGGCCCTCCTGTCTCCTACTGATTGGTACCAGCTTTGCCAATTTTCCAGTTAAAAGCCTGCAGGTGTGATGGCAGGGAGAGCTACTGCATTTTCCCCTCTGCTTGTGCTGGGGGGAGCAACTCTGCCTGAGGAGGATTTCCAAGCTCTCGATCTTGGTTTTGTATATATTTGATTATTTCTATTATTCTTATTATACTCTTTTTCATTATTATAGTTTATTAAAACTGTTTTAACTTTCCAACCCATAAGTCTCTCTCCCTTTTCCCTTTCCCTTTCCCTTTGGGTGGGGACAGGGGGAGGGTTAAACCTGTGGCAGATGCTCTCTGTTAATAGCCGGCCCAGCTTTAAACCATGACCACGCGCCTCTATATTAGTTCTGATTGGTTTATGCTAACAGGCCATACTATGCTGTCATGACATTCTTCTTGTTTCAATCTTGTTTTGACTTCTACATATCTCGCTTGTCTCAGTAGCCAAGGTCCTTGCTCGTCGTTATGATTGGTCAGTTCATCACCACCTACTACCACCCCCTTGGACATGGCTCGTTCAGTACATGACCATTGTCTCGTAGAAACCCCACACTCAAGGATGCCATTAAGAATGGGATTCCACAGACATTTTTCTATAGTGATAAAATTACCACCTCTCTCCACAAATGACACTCAGAATATCTGACTCCAGCCTTTTCTTTCTTTGCCTTTTTTTTAAAATTTATTTAAACATCATTATAATTGTCATTATTCTGCTGTTATTGTCATTCATGTTTATTATGGTCCTATAAAGTTTTTGCATTTGTGTCACTGCATCTGAGCCATGTACCTTCTTTGTGTCAGCAGGTACCCTGGTGTGTCTAACAGGGGCTCAGAGGGAGCTCTCTCATAGTATCTCTGTAACAAAATGTGATCTCCCTAGTGCAGTACACTCATGCCAGGCTCTTCCTCCAAAGAGGCCTGAGGAACTGCACTCCTGAAATACCTCTTCCTTCATGTGTTCAGGACCGAAAAGCTCAGACCTTTTTAGAGACATAGGACTGGGATTAGGAGTCACCAGTTGTTGCCTGGTGGAAGTGAAGATGGTGAGTGTAACTGAGGGATGTGCCCAGGGATTTCCCACAGGTGACATTAAGGACACCCACCCTCTGGGAGAGCAATCTGGAGCTGCCTGGAGAGCACGGTGGTTCTTCAGGGTCAGCTTGTTCCTGGGGTTGTGTAGGGTTAGAAATGTTGGGCAAAGATGAGGTTTGGGGCCTTAAGCACAGGACATGTGCAGACCTCCTCTGGGCACTCTCCAGTTCCTCACCACCTTTCTAGAGCAGAAATTCCCACAGAGGGACACACTAGTCCAGATTTGACCACGACACATCTCAGTGGAGGAGGATGAAAACTCAAGATGCCTGGGCTGGCCACGATGTTCCTAACGCAGCCCCATAGGCTGTTGGCCTTGTTCATGGTAAGCTTGCACCACTGGCTCACATGGCATCCCTTGTAGCACCCAGGCCCTTCTCCTCATGGTCACAGCTCAGCCAGGCAGGACACAGCTTGCCCAGATGGCAAGATGGGGTTATTCGTCCCCCTCATGCAGGACTGGCCACTTCTCCTTGTAAATCTTTACAAGTTTCTGGTGGCCAGACTCTGGAGTTTCCCAAAGTCCCCCTGGACTGAAGCTCCATTTTGTCAGCTGTTAACGTTTGTGTACAGATGGCTCACGCTGATTGTGGTGAGCCATCAACACAAGATCACAGCATAAGAAATTGCAGGACACCACAGCTAATAAAAGGAGTTGCTAGTTTTGTACTGCCCAAGGTAGGAATCAGCACGACAACCCTCTTAGAAACACTATATGAGGGCACAAAGCAAGCAAAGTCAGGGGCAGTGGGGAAGGAGCAGGGCTGAGCTGTTTGTAGAGGAATGTATGAGGACGGTGAAAGAGAAGAACTCTGTCGGGAAAGGAAGGAAAAAGTTAGCTGCCTTGCAGCCCTGCGTCAATCACTTCAGTGGGACAAAAAAGCTCCAGTTAATCACTCCAACCTTACGTCTGTTTTCTTCCATGCTCATGGGGAACCTGAGTGCTCTCCCTACTGTCATCAAGGGAAGACCTGTGGTGGAAGAAAATGCACAGTCACTCATCCTGGAAAGGACCTCGAGAGGGCTGTAGGCCAAGCCAAACCACTGTCAGTGGAGAAAGGAGAACCAAGGGTTGGGCTGTTTGTATGCCAGGCTGTGTTAGTGGAGAACAGATCTATACAGACACACATACAGTAGTGATCTCTCTGGGAGCTGATCTTAGACTCTCCATCAATCCAGGAGCTGTGTAGGTAGATTAGGGTACGGCGACCGGAAAATCTCGGGCTGTAACGGAAGGTAGGCGTGGCGAAAGGAGCAGGATGTGTCATTATCGTGCGAGTTCGTACGGGACAAAACGACTATATAAGGCTGTTGCGCAGTTAAATAAACGCCATTTGTTGCATCCTCACATTGGTGTCAGTGCTCAATGGCCCTGGGGTGCGGATAGCCTCAGGCCAGCCAGCAACCGAACGGAGCTTGCTGCAGACAAGCGGCAACAAGTGGTGACCCCGACGTGATAGCTGGGCTGGCGGACCGCAGGCAGCCGGAGTGGGTTCGCGAGCCATGGAAACCTTGATAAAGGTGATTTCGTTACTGGGCGGGGAATTTAAGATTTCTGTGAAATCGAAAGACGTAGCCCAGTGTGTGGACCGTCTCGTTAAAGGGGGGGGCGGTGGCAGGACCGGCTGATTGTTTACAGCCGAATACCTGGGAGTGGTGCTCGATGCAGCTCGCTGAGCGAGCTATGGCAGCGGGTTCTGCCAAAGAATTAAAAACATGGGGAGTTATCTTGTGGCTGCTATGGGCTGCGCGGGAGGACTGGGCGACATGGGATGCGGCTCGGACGTGTTTACATGGGGTCTACCCTGACCAAGACAGAAGTGGCAGTGGTGAAACTCCTACAACATATACTCTCTGAGAGAGGAATTAAATATGACGAAGCTGCATTAAAGCAGTTACTGTTTTGGGCAAAAGATAAAGGACATTTTACAACCTTTAATGATGTCTTTGAAGTGCCTTTATGGGAGAAGATTGGTGACTCTCTCTGGAATGCGGTGTCAAGTGGTGAGAAGGAAGCCTTTAAATTGTCTGCTACATGGAGGCTGGTTAGCGAAGCGTTAAAAGGAATAAAAGCAGAGCGAGAAGTCACACATACAGCTTTTATGGCTTTAGGACCACAGACATCTACTACCCCCTCACTGTTTGCGGGACCAACACCTCCCGTGGCCCCGGTGGCTGTACCAGTGGCAGCTCCTTTATCGCCGTCGGTACGGACGGCTCCGAAAAAAGCTGAGGAGCGGGGAGTGAGTAAAATAGATACAGATCCATTAGAACCAGTAGTGCGCCCTAAAACACAAACTCGATTTGAACTAATTGATTCAGATGCTGAACAGGAGACTTAGCAGAAACCCCCTCCGAAACCCCCTCCTCCTCTCATTGATCTCTCTACGGATGAGGCTGAGCAGGAGGACAAGAAGGAGGGTAAACATGCTTTGTACCCACCTTTACCGGATTCGCCATTTACGGAGTCAGCAGTACCAGAGTCACAAGGACTTAAAGGACTGTTACCATCACGAAATGGACACGAACTTGACATGACAGAGCTTGGTAGACGACTGGAAGAATTAAAGACGGAATTGCAGCAGCATTGTTCAGCCAACGCCTCGGGACACGTGACTATGTCTCCCCTGAAAACCCCCCTCTGTGTTCGGGACAAGTATTAGGGCCACCTCAACCTCCTTTACAACTCCCTACTCCACCTTTAGATCAGGGCAGGGGGGGAGGTTTGCGTCCATCTGGTAATGTGGGAGGTGAGGGAGAGGGTCAGCGTCCGCCCATGCATACAGGGGAAGGGGGGGGAGGTGAGGGAGGAGTGAAATGGAAAGGGGTCATTCGAGATGTGTTATTAGAAGGAGTTATAATTCCACAAGCATATCCGGTGATTGTGGGTGTGGGTCCTGAGGGAAGAAATATTTGGCAACTGTTAGATTGGAAAATTGTAAAAGAAGCATTACCACTATAGTTAGCGAAGGACAACACAGGTGAGGACTGCAGAAAAGTTGTTGCAGGGATGGCAAATAGTAATGCCACCTTAACTGAGCTAATGGATGCTTGTGAGAAAGTAGGAACCACCACATTTCAGATGGAGTATTTAGCAAAAACTTTCGCGGCGGCAGTTAAGATAGTTCATCGTTGTTATACATGCGAGCAAGAAGGTCACTTTAAGAAAAACTGCCTTAAGAAGTTGAAGCTGAGTGGGAGAGATAACTCTGTTTTGATGTGTCATTGCTGTGGGAAGCTGGGGCATTTTGTGAAGCTGTGCAGGTCTCAGTATAATGCTCAAGGTCAGCTGATAACAACCAGCTGCAGAGTGCAGGGAAACTGGAGAAAGAACGCGGCGGGGGGAACCGTGTGCTGACACAAATGAATCTTCCTAACCAGTTCCAGGCCTATGCAGTTAACTCGCAGCCCAAACCTCAGGGAGCGCAGGACTGGTGTTTCCACGCAGGGTTAACCTGTGCGGCTGCCAAGCCTTGGACCTGTGGCAAACAGGGATAATGCTAATGCTGATTGTCAAAAGATCATTGAAGCTTTACCTGGAAAAACAGATTTGAATGCTATGATAAAGGCATGTGCAAAAGTGGGTACTGTGGAACATAAGGCTCAAGTTATGGTTGCGGCCGTACTTGGGGCTTACGTCGTAACAATTGCAGCCTCTATTCCAATTGTTATCAAGGGACACAACTTTAACAGCACCACGACAGACTACTGCAGAGGTACAGCAACTGATTACAGAAATAGAAAGCAGGCTACATTCCAAATTTGTACATCATATTGATTTGAATCAGGAAATACAAATTATCACTTTGTTTGATAGGCAAATTCTGTATGCAATAATTGGTCAATGGAATTCAGAATGATCAGATTCGTTACAGAGCTATTGGCACAGATTATTCATCAAAGGACGGATGCGATGTCGGGAGCTTGTGGCCAGAGATCCCTGCATCACTAACCGTTCCTATTTTGCAGCTCAATATTTTGAGTGGTGTATGGATAATAGCTTTGCTTTGCAAACAGCTATGGAGAATTTCTTGGGACAGGTTGTTTACCACTTGCCCTCCCATCCTGTTATAAAATTGAGTGTGGAACTTCCAATTGCCACAGGAGTGTGGTGCGCAGACACTCCTGTGGATGGAACTACCATTTTTACGGATGGATCTGGGAACACAGGCAAGACAGGCCTTGTCTGGTATTCTGATGGCAAGTGGGAATCTATGGTAATACAACAAAAAGCTTCACCTCAGGTGGTAGAATTACGAGCTGTATTAAAAATATTTCAGAATTTTCCCATTCCCTTTAATTTGATTGCTGATTCAGCATATGTAGCTGGCATTATAAAGCAATTGGATAGATCTGTCATAGAGCATATATGTAATCAGTGTGTTTTTGAATTGCTGCGAGCTCTGTGGCAAGAAATTCAAATCCGAACTGCATTGTTTTATGTTTTACATGTAAGAAATCATACTAATTTGCCTGGGTTTATTGCAGAAGGCAATGCTCGAGTGGACTCTTTGGTTTTTCATCCTAAAACAACACTTTGTACCAGAGTGGAAGCAATAGCACAATTGCTTATCAAAGTACATAAAAGGATTACAGACATTACCGGACTAGACTCAGATGCTATCTGTTTACCTATCAGAAAGGAATATCTACAGTGGTTAACAAATCAGTCAACTATTTTTCAAATGGCCTTACAGGACTTTACTGGACAATTGGTAACACATTTGCCAAGAAATAAAAAGCTACAGTTTATTTGAAAACAGGATTGGCAAGAAAAACCTATCAGATCAGAGATACCTATGACTGGACTAACTTTTTTTACTGATGCAGGAAAGCGATCACATTCAGCAGTTATTACCTGGCAAGAGGATGGACAATAGAAACACTGTAAATTCTCAGGACAAACTGAGGACTCATTGCAGACACTTGAATTTTTTGCGATATATCAGGTTTTTGTAAAATGGACCAATAAGAAATATGCGACTTTACGCTATTTTGCTACAGTTGCATCAAGCAATAAACCTCAGAGAGATACCTTATTTTGTCACCCACATTCGTAGTCATCAATTTGATCAAAATTTGAGCATTGGAAATAATAAAGCAGACACACTTGTATCCTATACGCAAATATCACCAAATTTATTTGAACAAATACACCTATCCCATCAATTCTTTCATCAATCAGCGAAAATGTTAGCGAAACAATTTCACCTCACCATGGCACAAGCACATGAATTAGTTAGTGTTTGTCCTAGTTGTCAGAAAATTGGCATGGGAATTGGAATAGGGGTAAATCCTCGAGAGTTGAGTGCGTTGCAACTGTGGCAAATGGACGTTACTCACATTGCAGAATTTGGAAGGCTCAAATATGTTCATGTATCTGTTGATACGTTTTCACATATAATATGGGCAACAGCACAAACTGGGGAAACAGGTCGTCATGTCAAATGACATTTACTTGCTTGCTTTACAAGTCTTGGGGTTCCACAACAACTTAAGACTGATAATGGACCAGCATACTGTTCATAAATTTTTCGTCAATTTTGTCAACTATGGGGTATTACATACGTCACTGGGATTCCTCATTCGCCTACGGGTGAATTCCCGTGAATTCCCCTTCCTGCTGGGAAATGCAGCCCTGGCAAGAAAGGGGCTTTTAGTCAGTGCTGTCTCTGCTGCCCCTGAGGGTCTTTGAAGGACCTGAAGCTGATCTCTAGAAATGACAAGGTTCTTCTGACAGGCCTGCTGTGAGAATGGCTGGTCTGTTCCTTGACTGTATTGTCAAGGGCATAAATAAAGGTTGGTGAAGAGAAAAAAATAGCAGTTTGAGAGTGTAGGCACATGCATTGAGATCCTACATCTGCTGGATGGAGAAGGGACAAACCTTGCCACACTGCTGTTGTGGTCATCAATCACGTCTGTTATTGATATTGGCAACAGGCCTGTGTCTACAGAGGAGAAAGGCAAGGACACAAAGTAGAGAATTACAAGGGTAGATAGTTGTGTGCATGAGGTGTCCCAGATAAACTCAGGTATCCTGAAAGTGGTTTTTACACAGGGTTCTTCTGCTGTTCAAGCATTCAGGTACAACATGATTTGATTAATCACTAATTAACACACACAGTACTGATTACTTATCAGAGTAAAACTTCACAAAGCAACTATATTTCTGCAGCATCAACATGCATCAGCATTCTGTCTGCTTCTCTATTGATCCAGACATCCCTGGAGTTGGTCTTGTGATAATTAAGATTTAGCTGTGACACCAGACGCTGAGAGGGTTTCAAAGCTGTGTCAGAGGGGCTAGGAAGCTGGTGTTACCTTGGTTCTCCAGGGGTATCCTTTATCATTCATGGACAGCTCTAAGCTTCCCAGAAGCAAAGTCCTTCTTTCCAGGGCAGGGCTGGAAGGTCCTTGTGATGAGCTGGTGTCCTTTAGTTTGCTTACTCAAGCTTGATAGATCAGTATGCAATGTAAATTATATACATTAAGAAAGTTAATAGATTTTCATACTATAAAGCCTCATAATCATGAGAGTTAGGGAGGTAAAATTTCATAACCTTGGCCCAGAGGATGTCTGTGGCCAGGTGGATTCTGCACAGAGCTATTTAATGCTCAAGAATCACCCCTTTATGATTAACCCCAACATGTATGAAGTCATGCCAAGGTGGCACGAGGCTGGCATGGAAGAGACAGGAGCTCCTGACTAACATCAATCATGAAGAGGAAGCACAGAGAAGGAGGAAGCACAGGAAGGAAGGAAGGCCTTCCAGCCTTAATGGTTCTGTGATTCTGTGCTGGAGAGAGCCGTTAGTGTGTGTGTGTGTTTGTCTGTGCATGAGGGAACTGCGGGGACGAGGGAATCCTGAGGCCAGCTCCTACATAGACAGAAGGTCTACGACCAGCTCCTGGAGGGATCTGTCCTGTCTGTGTGTCTCTGTAGGTGTACATCTTACACTAACACAGACTGGCATGCAAACAGCCCAACCCTCGTTTCCCTTTCTCCACTTACAGTGGTTTGGCTTGGCCTACAGTCCTCCCAAGGTCCCTTCCAGGATGAAAGACTGTGCATTTCCTTCCACCACAACACTTCCCGTGATGAGGATAGGGAGAGCACTCAGGTTCCCCAATACCACAGAATTAGGCAGACATAAGTTTAGTCCACTCAGGTGCAGCTTTTTTGTCCCTCTCAAGTCATTGACTCAAGGCTGCTAGGCAGGTTACCCCACACAGGCATCATCATATCCTGAGCTGAACCTTTGCTTTTCCTTTTCCCTCTTTCCCCCTCACAAGTTCTTCTCTTTCATCGTCCTCACACATTCCTCTCCAAACAGCCCAGCTCTGCTCTTTCCCCACTGGCCCTGGCTGTGCTTGCTTTGTGCCCTCTCTAAAGGGCATAAAGATATTTCTAATATGGTGGTTGTGCTGATTCCTACATTGGACAGTGCAAAACCAGTAATGCCTTTTATTTTGTGTAGTGCCCTGTAACTCCTCATGTTGTGATCTTGTGTTGATGGATCACCACAACCAGAGACAGCCCTCTGCGTGCAGACATTAACTGACAAAATGTAGCTTCAGCCCAGGTGGACTTTGAGAAACTCCGTGATTCAGCCAACAGAAACCTCTGAAGTTTTACAAGGAGAAGTGTCCAGTCCTGCATCAGGGGGGGAAGAATAACTCCATATACCAGGTCTGGCAGGGACCTGACTGGCTGACGGTGACCTTGACGAGAAGTGCCTGGGCACTTTGAAGGTCACCATGGAGCCAGAGGTGCAAGCTCACCATGGAAAATATCAGCTGCTGAGACAGATGTGTTAGAAGGAGCATGACCACCCAGATATCTTGGGTGTTCATTGCCCTTCGGTGAGCTGTGGTGTGGCCACACCTGGACTAGTGTGTCCCTCTTTGGGAATTCCTGCTCTAGACAGCTGGAGAGGAACTGGAGAGTGCCCACAGGACTCTGTACATGTCCTGTGCTTAAAACCCCAAACCCCATCGTTGCTGACCTCTTCCATCCCAACAAAACCCCAGGAACATGCTGACCCTGGAGAACCGCCGTGCTCTTCAGGCAGCTCCAGATTCCCCTCCTAGAGGATGGGTGTCTTCAGTGTCACCTGTGGGAAAGCCCTGGGTATATCCCTCAGTTACATTCACCATCTTACCTGTCACCAGACACCAACTGGTGACTCCTAAATCCAGTCCTATGTCTCTAAAAGGCCACCAAAAGACACTAAGCTTTTTAGTCCTCAACACATGGAGGAAGAGGAACTTCAGGGGTTCAGTTCCTCAGTTCCTCAGGCCTCTTTGGAGAAAGAGCCCGGCATGAGAGCACTGCACTGTGGACATCCCATTTTATTACAGAGATACTATGAACGAGGCCAGCTCTGAGCCACTGTTAGACACACTTTAATAAGGGAAGCAGGTGACACAAGGTAGGTACATGTCTCAGGTGTAATGACGCAAATGCAAACATTTCTGTGGGAACATAATAACTATGAATGACTATAACAGCCACAGTGATAAATATAATGATTAAAAATACCAAACAAAAAAAAATGTTGGAATCAGAAGCTGTGGGGATCATTTATGGAGAGAGGTGGTAAATTTCTCACACTTGTAAAATGTCCATGAAATCAGTTTCCTAATGGCCTTCTTGAGCTCCTGGTTCCTCAGGCTGTAGATGAGAGGGTTCACTGATGGAGGCACCACTGAGTACAGGACTGCCACCACCAGATCCAGGGATGGGGAGGAGATGGAGGGGGGCTTCAGGTAAGCAAACACTATAGTGCTGATAAACAGCGAGACCACGGCAAGCTGAGGGAGGCACAGGGAAAAAGCTTTGTGCTGTCCCTGCTCAGAGGGGATCCTCAGCACAGCCCTGAAGATCTGCACATAGGACAGCACAATGAAAACAAAACACCCAAATGCTAAACAGGCACTAACCACAATAATCCCGACTTCCCTGAGGTAGGAGCGTGAGCAGGAGAGCTTGAGGATCTGGGGGATTTCACAGAAGAACTGGTCCAGGGCATTGCCATGGACAGAGGGGTAGTGAAAATGTATTGGCCGTGTGCAGCACAGCGCTGAGAAACCCACTTGCCCAGGCAGCTGCTGCCATGTGCACACAAGCTCTGCTGCCCAGGAGGGTCCCGTAGTGCAGGGGTTTGCAGATAGCAACGTAGCGGTCATAGGCCATGATGGTGAGAATAGAATACTCTGCTGCGATAAAGAAGAGAAAGAACAAGACCTGTACAACACATCCCAAGTAGGAGATGGCCCTGGTGTCCCAGAGGGAACTGGCCATGGATTTGGGGAGAGTGTTGGAGATGGATCCCAGGTCAAGAACAGAGAGGTTGAGGAGGAAGAAGTACATGGGGGTGTGGAGGCGGTGGTCATATGCTACGGCAGTGATGATGAGTCCATTGCCCAGGAGGGCAGCCAGGTAGATGCCCAGGAAGAGCCAGAAGTGCAAGAGCTGCAGCTCCTGCGTGTCTGCGAATGCCAGGAGGAGGAAGTGGGTGATGGAGCTGCTGTTGGACATTTAGTCCCTCTGGGCATGGGGCACTGTTCAAGAAGGAAAAGAGGGAAAAATTAGGACAGATTTCTTTGAGAAAAAAACACTCCATTTTTCATAGAAATCACCTCCAGATCAAAGGCTTTTCCCTCCTCCGGATTGTGCTGGCTGAATGAGCTGTGAGGAACAGGACCTCTGACCCTGTGCTACCAAGGAGTCAGCTTTCCTCTGCTTCAGTGGGTACATGGGATCTGGTTTGTGACAGCTCCAACGTTCCCAAAGGATGTCAGATGTAATGGACCTTTAATGGAAAAATATCACTATCTGAGCTCTACAACTCTGAAAAGCATTGTTCTTCTCTGCAGAAGAGAGGTTTAGCATGTTCTGGTAATAACTTTGTTGTTTATACTTTGCACCATCACACCTGGTGACTGTTCCTCTGAGGGGTAAAAATCCTCTTTTTTTTATGACTGAAAGTTTGAGGAGTCTTAAGATGGGACAGGCATAAAGGCCCAACTCTG